>NW_006922220.1:236993-237597 GCF_000298275.1 Orycteropus afer afer | reverse complement strand
CAACAACAACAAAAAAGTCCTGGCCCAACTGTTTCACTGGAAAATCCTACCAAATGTTCAGAGAAAACTGATACCAATACTACTCAAACTATTCCAGAACATAGAAAAGGATGGAATCCTCCCAAATTTATTTTATGAAGCAAGCATAACCTTGATTCCAAAACCAAGCAAAGACATCACTAAAAAGGAAAACTACAGACCGGTATCCCTCAGGAATATAGATGTAAAAATCTTCAACAAAATCCTAACCAATAGATTCTAACATCATATCCAAAAAATAATTCATTATGACTAAGTAGGGTTCATATAAGGTCTGTGAGAAAAATAATCAACATCATCCACCACATAAATAAAACAAAGGAAAAGAACCACTTGATCATATCAATTGGTGAAGAAAAGCCATGTGATAAAACCCAATACCCATGCTTTTTAAAAACTCTCAGCAAAATAGGAATAGAAGGGACATTCCTCAACATAATAAAGGGTATATATACAAAACCAACAGTCAACATTATCCTTAATGGAGAAAGACTGAAACCCTTCCCCTTGCAAACAGGAACCAGAAAAGGATGCACTCTACCACGACTTCTATTCAACATTGTAT
>NW_006922220.1:231703-235998 GCF_000298275.1 Orycteropus afer afer | reverse complement strand
CAGCATTCTTCACCAGCACCACAACTCAAAAGCATCAACTCTTCTTCGGTCTTCCTTATTCATTGTCCAGCTCTCACATGCATACGAGGCAATTGGTAATATCATGGCTTGTGTCAGGTGCACCTTAGTCCTCAAGGAGATATCCTTGCTCCTCAGCAATTGAAACAGTTCCTTCGCAGTTGACTTTCCCAATGCTACACGTCGTCTTTAAGCAATCTTTAAGGATATGGAAAAAAACAATCACTAATTTGAAAAAGAAAAATACCTCAGGTAAGCAAAGCAGTATTGAAGAAGAAGAATCAAGTAGGAGGTCTCATACTCTCACATCTCAAAACCTATTATACAGCCACAGTAGTCAAAACAGTCTGGTATTGGTGCAATGACAGACACATAGACCAGCAGAATAGAATTTGGAACCCACAAATAGATCCATTGACCTATGGTCAGCTGATCTTTGACAAAAAACTGAAATCCATTAAATGGAGAAGAGATTGCCTGTTTAACAAATGGTACTAGCAAAAGTGTATATCCATTTGCAAAAAAAATGAAACCCGATCTGTACCTCACACCATACACAAAAACTAACTCCGATGGATCAAAGACTTAAATGTGAAACCTTAAACTATAAAGTTCCTCAAGGAAAAAATTAGGGCAAATTTTGTTTGGTTTTATATATGGCATAAATAGACTATCAACCATAACCCAACATGCACAAATAGCAGAAGACAAAATAGATGAATGAGACCTTCTAAAAACTAAATTTTTATGTGCTTCAAAAGACTTTTCTGTTGGGGAGTGAAGCCAAATGTACATGAAATGTTGAATGTAAAACAAGCTTTACTCTGTAAATTTGCATTGAAAGCACAATTAAAAAAAAAAAAAACTTCTTCGAAAGAGTGAAAAAGAGAGTCTACCGATTGGTAAACATATATAGCAATGACATATCTGACAAGAGACTTATTTCTAAAATTTATAGAAAACTCTAACACCTCAACAACAAAAAGACAATCCAATTAAAAAACGGACAGAAGACATGAATAGACACTTCAACAAAGAGGATACTCAGACGGCCAACAAACACATGAAGAAATGTTCACAATCATTAGCCATTAGAGAGATGTAAATCAAAACAAATATGAGACACCAACTTGCCCCAGCACTAATAGCAAAGTTCAATAAGACAGAAAAGAACAAATGCTGACGAGAGATCAGGACTCTCATACACTGCTGATGGGACTGCAAAATGATACATCCACTGTGGAAAGCAGTATGGCAATTCTTTAAAAAGTTGGAATTAGAAATACCATTTGACCCAGCAATTCCTTTACTAGGTATATATCCTAAAAAAGTGAGAGGCAGGACAAGAACAGATAAATGCACACTCATGTTCATTATAGCACCATTCTCAATAGTAGGTGACCATCAATAGAAGAAAGGATACCAAACTATGGTACATACACACAATGCAATATTATGCAACCCTAAAGAATAACATAGAATCTTCAAAACACCGCATAATATGGATGAACTTGGAGGACATTATGCTGAGTGAAATAAGTCAATCACAGAAGGACAAATACTGTATTAGTCTGCTATTATAAAAAGTCAAGGAAAGGTTTATATATGGAACAAAACTTTCTTTTTTGCTTACCTGGGGTGATAGGTAGACACAAGTGTTGTTTTGGGTGAAGAGAAGGTCAATGTACCAAATGTGAGTGATTAACATGGTAGCATTGAGGAAGAGGAAGACATAGAGAAGTACATGGGAGGTACAGACAACAAAGATGAACTCTTTTGCACATACAGTACTGTGTTGTCAGTGATGGTTAACATTGATCTGTGGGTGGATAGATGGGTGGAAAGGCTGAACCGTCAGGTTAGTCTAGTCAGAGGAGAGTGTGCCCATGACCATGCATAGGGTTGGCAGGCGATGTCTCCATAAACATATTTGTATGCGCTGTAAGAATATCCAAGTATATAGAAGAGCTGACAAGGGAAAAGTTGTGGTGACGTCTTGTCCACAACCAACTAGCCAGAGGGAGCAAGTACTTGGACCTGTGGGTTTGGGACCATGGTTGCAGGCTACATCAAGCTCATTGGCATAACATACTGCACAAAAATGTTATTCCACATCCTCCTTTGGTGAGTAGCAACAGGGATCTTAAAAGCTTGCAAGCAGCCATCTGGATGCAACGATGGGTTGCATCCTTTTCCAGAGCAAAGAAAAATGAAGAAAACCAAATATGTATGGAAGCAATTAGTCCAAGGGACTGGTAGACCCTGTGATCCTCAACCTATATGACCATGAGACCAGAATGACTAGATGGTGCCCAGCTACCCTTCAACCAGTCAGAGAGCGATCTGTGTAGAAGATACTGGATAGAGTGGGAGAACAATATGAAACAAAACTCAAAATCATAAAAAAAAAAAAGATTTGCTGGTCAGATAGAGCCTGGTGAAACTTCTGAGACTATGGCCCATAGCTGTCCTTTCAGGTCTGGAATTGATCTCACTCCTGTGGCTTCCAGCCAAATAATAGACAGGCATTTGGGCTGAACATTTGCATCAGGTAGATACACTCCTTGGAGAGATCAATTGTGGGAGAACAGAAGGACTGTGGATGCACAGGGAGACAGCTCAGGGGGCAGGAGTATATAGGAATAAAGGACAAGGGGAGGAGGTAATTTTGGGGAGGAAGTGGGAAGAGAGCTGTTACATTGTGGGAAACTGCAGCCAATATCATGAGACAAAATGTGTGTGAACTGCTTGCTGTATGGGAAATGAATTTGCTCTGTAAACTTTCACCCAAATCACAATTAAAAAAAAAAAAAAGAAGAAGAAGAAAGACAGAGATGCTTTAATTTTTATTTATATAGCTTTGCATTGTTGAATGTTTTAAAAAGGGCATTTTTTTGGTAATATTTTACTATTAAATAATCTTGAAACCAAATCATCTGAGAAATGTCACTTAAAGACATTTTTGGTGCAGCTCTGCTGGTGTAGTGCTAAGGCATTTGACCACTAACCAGAAGATTAGTGGTTCAAACCCACCATCCACTTCACTGAAAGGAAGACTGGGCAATATACTTCTGTAAAGATTTGCCACCTTGGTCACCCAAAAGGGGGTCACTGTGATTCAGAATCCCCTCAATGGCAGCAAGTTTGGTTTTTGGTTTTTTTTTGTCTTGTTTCGTTTTTGATTTTGTGGTAGTTAGTGGGTTTCTCCAGATGTAAATTCTCATCACACAGTACATTTAAGATTTATGTAGCTTGACATCTATGGTCAATTGATTTTTGACAAGAATGCTAAGTCCATTCAATGGTGATAGAAGAGTCTCTTTAATAAAAGGTGTTAGGAAATTTGGATTTCCATATGCAGAAAAATGAAACAGGATCCATGCCACACACTATACACAAAAACAAATTAAAAATGGATTAAGGACTTAAATTTGCAAAATGAGACCATAAAATTCTTAGAAGAACAAGCACAGGCAACACTGCCAGGCCGAGCTTTCAACAATGGATTACCTAATACAACAGCAAAAGCACAAACTGCCAAAGACCAAATAAATAAATGGGACCTCGCTAAAAAAAATTAAACTTTGAGTTATCAAAGACTTTATCAAAAAAATGAAGAGATAAGCTACTGACTGGGAGAATATCTTCAGAAAATATATACTTGACAAGAACTTAATAACAAAAATATGTACAAAACTTCAACAACTTAACAACAAAAAGACAATTAACCAAATCATAAAATGTACAAAGGATTTGAATAGATATTTCACAAAAGAGGACACTCAAATGCCCACCAAACATATGAACAATGCTCAGCATTATTAGCTGTCGGAGAGATACAAATCAAAACCACAATGAGATAGCATTTCACTTCCACTAGAACAGCTAGTAAAGAGTCTTGCTGCTGACCAAAATCTAGGTGTTTCACACCCACCAGGCTCTCAGGTGGAGAAAGATGTGGCAGTCTACTTCCATGGAAATTTCTAGCCTTGGAAACTCTATGGGGCAGTTTTTCTCTGTCCAATAGGTCACTATGACTCAAAATTGACTTTAGGGCAACAAGTTTGGTTTGTTTTTTAGTATGGCTAAAATAAAATGAAAGAAAGAAATAAACAGAAAATAACAAATGCTGTTAAGGATGTGAGGAGATGTAAACTCTTATCCATTGCTGGTGGGAATGCAAAATGATAAAGCCGTTGTGGAAAACAGTGTGGTCATTCCTCAATGCG
The DNA here is from genome assembly GCF_000298275.1 of Orycteropus afer afer. Lineage (NCBI taxonomy): Eukaryota > Metazoa > Chordata > Mammalia > Tubulidentata > Orycteropodidae > Orycteropus > Orycteropus afer. Next base: position 231,751 of record NW_006922220.1, on the reverse strand, counting down.
GTGTAGTAAATTACTTAGTGTGGCTTTTCTACCCATAAGTCTTTGTAA
>NW_006922220.1:229338-231148 GCF_000298275.1 Orycteropus afer afer | reverse complement strand
ACGGTTGGTGAAAGGGCTGGAGGGAGGCAGCATGTCTGGCCTTGCAGTAATAGGCCTTGGGTTACTGCTGGTAATCCTGCCTTCCCCTTGTAGGGTTAGAGGAGGTCAGAACAAACATGTGGCCTCCTTGCCGTTTTTGCACTCAAAAAATTAAAAATAGAACTCTCATATGGCCCAGCAAATCCACTCTCAGGTGCAGCCCCAAAAGATTTGAATACAGAGACTCAAAAAGAGATTTCTACACCAAAGTTCATTGCAGCACAGTCACAATAGCTGAAAGATGGGGGAAAAAAAAACTAAATACCTATCCACAGACGGACGAATAAACAAAATGTGGTACATACCTGCAATGGTATAATACTCAGCAAGTAAGAAAAATGAAGTTTTGATAAAGAGTACTTATGAATGGACAGTGAAGACGTTATGCTCAACAAAATAAGCCAATCATAAAAGGAAGAAATATTTTATGACCTGGCTTATATAAAAAGACAAGAAAAGGCAAATTTTTAGAGACTAAAGATTATTAGTGGTTACCAGGGAAGGATGGAGAGGAAAAAAGGTTAATAATAATAGAAAAAAATCACTTTGATTAAGGGTAGAGTTGCACAGCTGATTATTGTAATTACTGTCAATGCATTGTACACTTGTAAAACAATTTAATTGGTAAAAGTTGTATGATAGACATATTTACAACAATGACAGAAAAAAAAAAGCGTAGCTGCTCACAATCAAATACCTCATGGGATTTGCTTTCTTGCTCTGAAAGTTCAGGGTTATGGTTTCATGAGATATCCCAGATAACTAGCCTGATAATGTGTTTATTGCTTCTGTTCTGCCTTAGTTCATAACATAGTGGTTGGGGTCTTAAAAGCTTGCAAATGGCCTTCCAAAGCACAACAATTGGTTTCTATTTGTCTGGAGCAAGAAAGGAAGGAGAATTAGAAATAGGAGGAAGAAATATAATGTGTGGCTAATTGCATCCGTGAACAACTGTCCACTTTGACAGTAGAGCAGAACTAGATGATGCCTGGCCACCATTAGTGGACATTTTTATCAAAGATTCCATAAGAGAATCCTGATCAAAAGGGGGAAAATGCAGGACAGAATTACAAATGCTCATGGACTGCAGACTCTCTAGAGCCATGGAGTGTAGATGAACCCAAAAAACTATTGTCCTGAAATAATCTTTAAACCTTAAACCAAAAACCTGAAGTCATCTTAAAATCAAACAATAGTTTAGTTTAACAAGTAAAAGAAGGTCTGCCTTGAGCAGTATGCTCTTTTGAGACCTACTTATACAGGAACAAATTGGTATCAGCAACTCAAAAGATTAAATAGGAAACTTAGAGGGCAGTGAGTTTATGTTAATGAGGGAGAAACAACTCAGAAAAGGAGGATGACAATGATTGTACAACTCAGACTTAATCAATGTAACTAAACTATACATGTAGAAACTGTTAAATCAGTGTATGTTTTGCTGTGCATATTCTTCACAACAGCCACAAAATAAATAAAGTTTAGGGGAAAAAAACTCCAAAATATAAACTTAAAATCATTTCATTTCAAAGATTAAGTGGAAAAAATAAAACTAAGATACTGCTATAAGAAAAATAAAAAAACTCACTGCTGAAGAGTTAAATCCGACTCATAGTGACTCCTCCTTGGGTTTCTATGACAGTGTTGTTGGTGGTGGTGTGTGCCGTCGAGTCGGCGCCAACTCAAAGCGACCCCTCCTTGGGTTTCCAAGGCAGTATCACTACGGAAGTAGATGGCCCCATCTTTCTTCTGAGGAGTGGCTGGTGGGTTTGAA
>NW_006922220.1:223662-228718 GCF_000298275.1 Orycteropus afer afer | reverse complement strand
AAAAAAAAAAAAAAAAACTGTGCTGATAGGAATTGGAGAACATCAGTTAAAAATACATAATAGCATAATTAATTACATCAGGTTATTTGTGTGGGACAAAAATTCTCTCTACTTAAGTAAAATTGTCATGATTTTGTTGTTATTTTGATTTTATGTTAAATGCTTTAAGCACAAAAGCAGTATATAATAAAACTGGGAAATCTAAAAATATGATTTGTGTATTTTGTTTTATATAATTTATTCTCCAATAAATCAAAGTTAAAGAAAATTGAAGTAAAATAGATAAGAGCCACAACAATTTCAGGTCGTTGCAATGAATGAAAGAGAACATGACAGACACACCTAACTAGTATCAAGTTATGGTCCATGGCAAGTTACTTAACTTCTCTGATAGTCAGTTTTACTCATCTATAAAATAGTGATAACTATCCACAGTGTTATAGTGAGTATTAAGTGAGTTCATTTATATAAAATGCTTAGCACAGTGCTTGTCACACAGTAAGCAAATACTTATTGAGATAACATCATTGCTCTTACACATCAGAATACATGTATGCTTTCCTAGAGCTGCATAACAAATTACCAAAAACTGGTTGGCTTTAAGAAAACATAATTTTTTCTCTCACAGTTGAAGAACCCAGAAGTCTGAAAAGGTGTCAGGAGTGTTGGTTCCTTCTGATATGGAAATGGTAGCCAGGCATTATCAGAGTCCTCTGGACATTCTGAGGGAGAATCTGTTCCATGCCTTTCTTTTAGCTTCTGGTGATTGCCAGATATACATAACATTTCCTTGGCAAAAAGATGTATCCTTCTAATTCGTGTCTCTCTCTTTAAGCGACCACCATCCCTCTGTGTGCCTCTATCTCTGTTTCTTCTCTTTTTATAAACAGTCATTGAACCTGGGGTCCAATCTAATCCAATATTTCCAAACATTGGATAAGACTCTATTTCCAAATAAAATTACTTTCTGACATTAAAGGTGGAAATGAATTATGTTGTTGTTGTTATTGTTATGTGCCGTCGAGTTGGACCCAACTCATAGTGACCCCTCCTTGGGTTTCTGAGGCAGTATCACTACGAAAGTAGATTGCCTCATCTTCCTTCCCAGGAGTGGCTGGTGGGTTTGAACCGCCAGCCTTCTGGTTAACAGTCAAGTGCCTTAGGCACTATGCCACCGGAGCTCCCCTTAGTTCTCTAGTGCTGCTATAACAGAAATACCACAAGTGAATGGCTTTAACAGATAGAAATTTATTCTCTCACAGTTTAGGAAGCTAGAAGTCCAAAATTCTGAGTGTTGACTCTAGGAAAAGATTTTCTCATCACGTCTCCTGGTCTTAGAAGGTTCCCAGTAAAGGCCTTTCTTTCTTGGTGGCAATAGGTCCCTCTCTATAGGCTCACTTGTCTTTCCTTTTATCTCTTGTATGATAAAAGGTGTTTCAGGCCACACCCCAAGAAAACTCCCCTTAGATCCGGCCCTGACAGGATAAAGGTTGTTGCATTGCACCCTAACCCTCTCACAACTGATTGACTTATCACATCAGATTGCATCATGGGGGATAATTACATAACTGCCATATTATATAACTGCCAAACCAGAGAGAATCATGGCCTAGTCAAGTATACACATATTTTGGATGGACACAATTCACTCAGGACAGAGGTATTATTTTTTTGTAATTTATTTTATTTTTGCTGTTGATAATGAGACTATTCCCAACAAAACATACACCAATTTAACAATTTCTACATGTACAATTCAGTGACATTGATTATATTCTCAGAGGTATGCAACCATTCTCATCACTCTTTTCTCAGTTGTTCATCCTCCATAAACATAAATTTATAGCCCCCCAAGTTTCTATCTAATCTTGTGAGTTGCTATTGTCAATTGGATCAAAGCAGACATCCTTTACTAATAATGTTAAACTATTATTGGTTTTAACAAGAGTTCAAGGGATATTTTGGGTTTAAGATTTAAAGATTATCTCAGCACAGTAGTTTCAGGGGTTCATCCATCCTCCATGGCTCCAGAAACTCTATAGAGTCCATGAGAATTTGAAATTGTCTTCTGCATTTTTCCCCTTTTATTCAGAATTCTTCTGTAGAATCTTTGATCAGATATTCAGTAATGGTAACCAGGCATCATGTAATTGGCCTGATTTCTTGGCAAAGGGGCCAGTTGTTCATGGAGGCAATTAGCCACACATTCTACGTCCTCCGATTCCTAAATCTCCTTCATCCTCTGTTGCTCCAAACAAATAGAGACCAATTTACTTTCAGTGGCTACTCAAAAGCTTTTAAGTTACCACACATTATGCATCTAACAGAAGTCAGAAACACTAAACAGGATATAAAGCTAAATTAGCTGCAATGTCCTATGAAATCATGACCAAAAACCTCTAGACCAAAGAATCAAATCCCAAGAGGTATTTACTGTACATAACCAGGTTTAGCAGCTACTTTTTGTTGTTGTTGTTGTTCATTAGTGTAAACATATCTATTACACAACTTTGGCCAATTCAACTTATTACAGGTATACAACTTATTGACAGCAATTAAATTGATGAAATGTGTAATCTTACCCTTAATCAATGCAATTTTTTCGTCACAGTAAACCAAAATTCAGTGCACCATTAACAGTAACCTCCCCCTTTTCCTTTCCTTCCTGACCCTATTAACCACTAATAAGCTTTGGTATCTGTACATTTGCCTTTTCTTATCTTTTTATATAAGTGAGGTTACACAATATCTGTCCTTTTGTGATTGCCTTTGTTCACGCAACATAATGCTATCCCTCTCCATCCATATTGCGGCGTGTATCAGGCTTCATTTCTCCAACCAGCTGAGTAATATTCCACTGTATGCATGTACCACAGGTTTTTTTTAGTCAATTCATCTGTTGATGAACATTTAGGTTGTTTCTACCTTTTGACTTCTGTAAATAGTGCTATAATGAGCATCGATGTACAAGTACCTGTTTGACTCTTTATTTTCAATTCTTTGGGGTATATACATTCAAGTGGAATTTCTGGGTCATAAGTCGTTCCATTATTAGTTTTTTGAGGAATCACCACATTATTTTCCAGAATGGCTGTACCATATTGCGTTCCCACTAGTAATGGATAAAGCTTTTGATTTCTCCTTATCTTTGCTTTTTTTTTCCTTTACTCTCCTACTGGGAGTGAATTGCTGTCTCATTGTGGTTTTGACTTACATCTCTCTGATGCATAATGAGGAGCTCTGGTGGTGTAGTGCCTAAGGCATGTGACTGCTAACCAGAAGGCTGGTGGTTCAAACCCACCAGCCACTCCTCAGAAGGAAGGTTGGGCAATCTAGTTCTGCAGTGATACTGCCTCCGAAACCCAAGAAGGAGTCTCTACGAGTCAGATCCAACTCGATGACAGTGAGTTTGGTTTGGTACCTAATGACATTGGGTATCTTTTCATGTCTTTGGTGGTCATTTGAATGTCCTCTTTGATGAAATGTCTATTTATGTCTTTTGCCCAGTGTTGACTGAGTTATTTGTCTTTATGTTGTTAAGATGGAAAATCTCATAGCCAAATATATTTGGTTAGTAGATTTGTCATTGTGGTAGTTAAAATTGTTGGCAACTTGGCTGGGCCTTGTTTAGTGGCTGGGCAGCTGGTGGTAGTTATTCCCCATGATGAAACTGTCAATCAGTTCCATGTTGAATCTACTGGAGCAGCTGAGTAGCTGCTTTAGGGGTGTGGGCTGCTTCCAGTATATAAGAAGCAGCTTTGAGAAAGGTCACTAGCTTTTTTTTGGCACCCTTGAACCCTGCATGTAGCCATGTTGTTATTCAGCAGCCTGCCATGCCTTACCAATCTTGGGACTTCTCCTGGACTTGAATTAGTGGCCTGATGTGTTGTCTGGTAACATTGGGACTGTGTCTTTGTACATGTCAACCTTGGGTTTGTCAGCCTCAGCAGTCAGCAGCTGTCTGAGTGAAGAAAAGCCTCCAGCTTCAGCAAGCCCAGAGTAGGAGGCTGAGCTGAAGCCCACGGTTGAGGGGCTTTCACCCAGCCCCTCCCTAGAGCCACGGCACTTTGAACTTGGACTTAAAGCCTCCAAACTCTAAGAGAATAAAGTCCTGTTTGTTAAAGCTATCATATTTGTGGTATATTCCTATCAGAGTGGCACTAAGTAACCCAAACAGTCATCTTAACAACATAAAGAAAAATAACTCGATGAAAACTGGACAAAAGACATAAATAGAGATGTATAAATTTGGTTACTAGATTCTTTTTGAAGATACAGTTTCCAAAGATGCACTTCCAGTTGGTGGCTTATCTTTGCACTTTTTTGGTAAAGTCATTAAATAAATGTTTTTAATTTTTTTGAAGTCCTATTTATTTATTTTGTTTTGTGATGGTCCTGCCTTTATAATTATATTAGACAATCCATTGCTAAGCACTAGGGCTGACAGCCTTGTCCCTGCATTTTCTTCTAAGAATTTGATGGTTTCAATTTTCCCACTTAGGTCTTTTAATCCATTTTTAATTTATTTTTGTGTAAGGTGTGAAGAATGGACCCTGTTTCATTTTTCTGCATGTGAAAATGCAATATTCATAACTCCCTTTATTAAAGAGGCTCTTCTTTCCCCATTAATTGGACTTAGCACGCTGGTCAAAATTCATGTGATCAAAGATGTGGTTTATTTCCAGGCTCTCAATCCTATACCATTGGTCTATGTCTATTGTTATACCAGTCCCAGTCTGTCTTGACAACTGTAGCTGCATAATATATATTTTTTGTAGCTGCGTAATATATTTTAAAATCAGTTGTAGATGCTTTCTTGGGGATTCTTTGGGATTTTCTATATGTAGGATCATGTCCCCATGAATAGATATAATTTTACTTCTTTTCCAATCTGGATACTTTTTATTTCTTTTTCTTATCCTATTTCTCTGACTAGGATTTCTAATATAATACTGAATGAAAGTGGTGAGAATGGACAGCCTTGTCTTGTTCCTGATTTCAAGGGCCAATCTCTCAATCTTTTCCCATTAAGAACATTGTTGGCTATTGGCTTTTT
>NW_006922220.1:217284-222443 GCF_000298275.1 Orycteropus afer afer | reverse complement strand
ATGAGTCGGGGCCGACTCGATGGCACATAACAACAACAACAACAACATTATATATATATATTAGATATTTTCTTTGTGGTTATTTTACATATTACATTTAACAGTTTGTATTTATAACATACGTGTATACACACACATAGGCAAACACACACAAAGGGAAAGGAGAAGGGAACCAAAATGCCTCAATGCAATAAAACAACAAAATACAAAAGCAAGCAGTAGTAAAAGACAAAGTCAAAGAAGGCTTAAGACACACATACACATGAAATAATAAAATGGCAAAAGTAAATCACTTGTTGGTAATTAGAGTGAAAGTAAATTCATACCAACTTAACTTCAGAAATGTACAATAAGTTTGATAACTATAGTATTCTTCCCTCCCCTCTATTTAGTTGTTGTTATCACTAATTATATCTTTATAGTTAGAGTTGGATCTGACTCTAACTCATAATGACCCCTCGTTCAGTTTCTGAGACAATATCACTGTGGAAGTAGATTGCCCAACATTCCTTCTGAGGAGTGGCTGGTGAGTTTGAACTCCCAGCCTTCTGGTTAGCAGTCAAATGCCTTAGGCACTATGCCACCAGAGCTCCTGAATTCATGTCCCCTGTAGTATAATTTTGTCTTGCTTTTTATACATTTGTTTTTTTTATAAATAATGAAGGACAAAACAATTAGAATTATCAAGCATTAATACCTTATTACTAGTTCTTATACCTGTCCATCTAATTTCCCTTAATAAGGAGCTTTCTTTTTATGTATGGCTTTGAATTACTTTCTGGTATATTTTCCCTTCAATCTACAGAACTTTCATTAGTTGTTTGTTTGTTTGTTTTCAGGACTGATCTGGTGGATATGTACTCTCTCAATTTTATTTGTCTGTGAATGTTTTAATTTCACCCTCTTTCTTGAAGGACAGTTTTGTTGGGTATAATATTATTGGTTAACAGTTTTTGTTGGTTTTTCTTCACCACTTTAAATGTATCATTTCATTGATTTTGGCCTCCAATATTACTGAAGAGAAATCAGCATTTAATCTTTTGGGGGATACTTTATATGTAACTATTTCTTTATCTGACTGCTTTCAAGATTCTCACTTGCCTGTCTATGATATTTCTTGGTGGTGCAGATCTCTGTGGTTATATTTTGCTTGGGGTTTCTTGAGACTCTTATATTTGTATATTCAAGTCAGATTGGGGAACTTGTCTGTCATTATTTCTTCAAATATTCTTTCTGTACTTTCTCATCTTTTTCTGGAATTCTCATGATGTGCATATTAGGTTTCTTGGTGTTGTACCATAATTCCACTAAACTATACTCAGCCTTCTTGAGCCTTCATTCTTGTTATTTTTCAGCCTTTATAATAGTAAATGTCTTATCTGCTAATTCATTAATTCTTTCTTCTGCCTGATTAAATCTGTTGTTAACTCTTTTCATAGTGTTCCTCGTTTCAGTTGTTGTCTCAGTCACAATATTTTTGTTTGGTTTCTTTTATCACTTTTTTTTTAGATCATCATTTTGTTTATATTCTTTTCCTTGTTTCTTTTAGATCTTTGATTGTATTTTCCTTTAGCTCTTTAATTATGTTTAATGTTGTTGTACTATATTCTTCCCTTCTTTCATTTTCATATCTTCCCTAGATGCACTTCTACTCAATTCATCGTGTTTCTTTTGATGGACCACCATTGCTCTTTTATTTGTCTTGTGATTTTTTTGTTGTTGTTGAGGCATTGGAATTTTCAAGAGTGTTAACTTTGTCAGTTCTCTTGAATATTGTCTGTTTTTGCCTATACTAATTTCTGCAAAATGCTTTAGATAGGCAGAGCCTTCAGCCTTTGCTTATTGTTTCCTCTCCCTGGTTGTGGTATCTCCTTCTCCTTCCATGATTTGCAGTTGTAAAGTTCCAGATCTCTATTTTCAACTTCCAATCCCCTAAACACACTAGAGAACATGCTGTGGTTGATATGTCCACCAGAGGGTGCTGCCACTCAGGCAATATATCATACACTAATCAATCTGTCAATGAAAGAAAGAGGGTCAGCTAAAACAGGGAAGACCCTTAACAAGATGGATTGACACAATGGCTGCAAACATTGGCTCAAGCAAAGCAAAGATTTTGAGGATGGCACAGGACTGGGCAGTGGTTCATTCTGTTGTGCATGGGGTTACTATGAGTTGGAGCTGACTTGACACAACCTAACAACAACAACAGCAATCAATCAATCTGTCTGCCAAGGGACATAGTCCTTTCTCTCAGGTTATTACTTCCTTCCACTCACTATTTCTGCAACCACATTTTCAATTAGAAAATCTGCACACTGCAAGCTCCCTTTGAAGCTGAGTGTTGTCTTCTGGCTTTGCCCAAGACTTTCTTCCCTGCTCTGTAGGAGCTGCTTATATCTGAGCAGGTATATGGGGTAAGCACAGGCTGACTTCCTTCCATTTCAGACACTCCCCAGAACCTGAAGAACCCACTGCCATCGAGTCAGTTCCAACTCATAGCAACCCTATAGGATAGAGTAGAACTGCCTCATAACACGTTTGTAAGGCTATAAATCTTTACAGAAGCAGACTGCCTCAACTTTCTCCCATGGAGCAGCTGGTGAATTTGAACCACCAACTGTTTGGTTAGCAGCTGAATTCTTTAACCACTTCATTACTAGAGCACCTCCAAAAGAGCTCTGTCTTGTTAGTTTCAGAGCTCCAGTAGCCTTGTGGCGATTGGGACAACTGTCTCCACTTAGGTTATACAACTCCTGGCTCAAATATGGGAAACCTTCCATAGAGTTCATATTCATCCAGCAGCAGACCATTACTGGATAGGGGAGGAAGTTGTACTCTAGGGGGAGGGAAGGGGGAGCCTTGTTGCTATCGGAGCCCACAACACACCCTGCAGTATGTTGGCTGTGGAGTAGCCTTCACTCAAGATATCTGTTTCCTAGCACACAGCATCCTCAGTCAGCAATCTTCAACACCAACAGAAAATGAGAGTAGATAAACCCAAATTGAACCCCAAAGAGGTCTGTCCTTTTGGTTTCAGAAGCCTAAGATATGGAGTGCACAGGCAGAGGCAGAGTGTTGGCTATGGAAACAGACTCCACTGCAGAGCACCATCTGTAGCAATTCATAACAGCCTGGCAGCTGTCAGTGATAGGGTAGGGGAGAGGCTGTCATTCTCTGATTGGATCCCTAGGAAGGTCTGCTTTGTTTATTTTGGATTTAGCTTGAGGTATTGTCTCTTTGTACAGGCAGGGGGTGTGATTGTTAGGGAAGCAGGCTCTTTTGCTGTGATTTCTTCCCCAGTTCACAGTAGCTAGTGACCTGCATGGCTGAGAGGAAGGGCAGAGATAGTCAGAGAAGTGATTAATGACTCTGTCTGTCTGTCTGTCTGCCTGTCTGCAGCTCCCCATTGCTGTCCTCTGTTCCTGAGATCAGAGTTCCTCACAGCTGGGCAGCATTTCCTAGTTTTATTTCTTGTTGTATTTGTGAAGTAGGGTTGGAACAATGATATGTTTATACTGCCATCTTCCCAGAATCCCCACTCCATAGACATTTAAAGGGGGGTGGCATTTCAGACCCCCAAAGGCAGCCCAAAATCATAATATCTGACTATCAATTATTTGTAGACTTCCAGTTTTTAATAAAAAAATGAAGTCAAGTGAGAATAAGTCACAAGACTCCTATGTCTATGATCCAGCCTGTTATCTCAACAGCAATATAATTTTGCATAAATAAAATGAAAACTTTTTACCACATTCAATAACAAGCAAATATTATAAATTTCCCAAGCCTTGTGTAAATGTTCTATTTGTCTCCCTCGATTTTCGTAGGGAAAACTAACCTCTGTAAAACTTGAGATTGCTTTTTAAACATGCCACTAGGGGAAGAATAGGCTGTATGTTTGTTTTTGAAGAGCATATTGCAGGATAATGAGATTTTGTTTGTGCAATTACTGCAAGTATGAGCTCTCTGTGTGATTGCAGGGTAATTTCATCTTAATGTCAATAATGCAGACTGTACTGCAGACCAAAGTGAAATAGTATAAATTACAAGCTGTGTTCCTATTAAAAGCATATTGTTTGGATAGTGATGAGAATCTAAAGCAATTCAAATGCTTTTTTTAATCACTGAATTCCAAATGCGGTCTTTAAAATTGGACTTTTGCAAAGTGAGGATGAGTATTGCATTTTATATGGAATGGCTTCTAAATAGAACTATGGTGCAGTCAATTAAGAAGATGAAAGATGCAAGTGAAAAGTATTCAGGATTGATTTCCTGTTGGTAATCCAAGGTGTGACCTCTTAGTCTTGTTTTTCTATACATTTGGGTATCATGTATCATGTAGTTAGTTATACAGGGTGATTCAACTGAGAGAAAAATAATGTTGTTGTTGTTATTAGGTGCTGTCATCTCCAACTCATTGTGACCCTACATACAAGAGAATGAAACACTGCTTGGTCCTGTGCCAGCCTCATGATCCTGAGCCCATTGTTGCAGCCACTGTGTCAATCCATTTCCTTAAGGGCCTTCCCCTTTTTGGTCCACACTCCACTTTAGCAAGCATGATATCTTTCTCCAGGAAATGGTCCCTTCTACAACATGAGCAGGAGCTCTGGTAGCATAATGAATGCCTAAGGCACTTGACTGCTAACCAGAAGGCTGGAGGTTCAAACCCACCAGCCACATCTCAGAAGGAAGGTTGGGAAACCTACTTCTGTAGTGATACTGCCTCAGAAACCCAACGATGGGTCGCTATGCGTTGGGTCCAACTCAACAACACGTAACAACAACAACAAGATGACCAAAGTAGGTGAGATGAAGTCTGTCCATTCTCGCTTCCAAGGAGCATTCTGGCTGCACTTTTTCCAAGACAGACTTGTTAGTTCTTTTAGCAGTCCATGAATGATACTTTCACTATTCTTCACCAACACCACAACCCAAAAGTATCAATCCTTCTTCAATCTTCCTTATTCATTTTCCAACTCTCACATGCATATGAGGCAATTGAAAGTTCCACGACTTGGCTAGTCCCAACTTAGTCTTCAAGGAGACATCCTCGCTCTTTAGCACTTGAAAGAGGTCTTGTGCAGTAGATTTGCCCAATGCAGTATGTCATCTGATGTCTTGACTGCTGCTTCCACTGGTGTTGATTGTAGAAC
>NW_006922220.1:213793-214834 GCF_000298275.1 Orycteropus afer afer | reverse complement strand
AGTAATATATCAGACGTTGTTTCACTGCTATTTATAAGGTTTCTCTGGCCAATTCTTTGAGAAGTGGATGGCCTCTTCCTTCTTCCAAGTCTGTTTTATTCTGAAAGCTCCACTGGAACCTGTCCACCATGGGTAATCCTGCTGGCATTTGAAACACTGGTAGCATAGCCTCCAGCCTTACAGCAACATGCAAGCCACCACAGTACAACAAACTGACAAACAAGTTCATCTCCCTTACCTGTTCCAAACCACTCTGCTCACTTCCAGGTCTCCCTTAGCTGTTCCGCCACTGGGTCACTTTCTGGTCTCACTTAGCTGTTCCAAATAATAGCAATAATAATTAAACACTTAAGTGGTGCTTATGTTGTATTAGTGTACATATATTAACTCATATAGTCTTCACAAAAACCTCTTAAGGTATATATCTTACTGTTACTCCCATTTTACAGATGAGAAAACTGAGGCCTACATTCAAAAAGATAGTTAGTACCAAAGTTGCCTACAGGGTCTTGGCTCTTAATAACATGTTATGCCGCCTTTCAAAATAAACTTACATGATCCAAAGTCGAATCCAGTGCTTTAATTATTCACCATATCACCATACACCTATTGGAATGGCTAAAATAAATAAACAAATAGAAGAAGAAGAGGAAAGAAAGCTGACATTGCCAAATATTAGTAAGGATATGGAGCAAATTAAACTCTCATACACTGCTGGTGGAAATGCACAATAATCCACCCTCTTTGGGAAACAGTTTGGCAGTTTCTGGTAAGTGAAATACACAGAAGTTCAAATTCTAGGTGTTTATCCTACTGGTATGAAAATATATATTCACACAAAATCTTGTATGTGAATGTTTACAGCTCCTTTACTCAAAATCAAAGAAAAAAATCTAGAAATAATCCAAATGTCCTTTAAATGATAAGTGGATATGCCATGGTACATCTGCATAAAACAACAAAAAGCAACAGAAAAGAACAAATTTCTTATACACACAAAAACATGGATGAATGCCAAATAAATTATGGTAAATGAAAGAA
>NW_006922220.1:204166-211744 GCF_000298275.1 Orycteropus afer afer | reverse complement strand
TCAAATCTATTCTTTAGATGATCTCTAAATTCAGGAGGGATATAGTCAAGATCATACTTTGGCTCTCTTGGACTTGTTTTATTTGTCTTTAACTTCAAGTTGAATTTGCATATGATCAGTTGATGGTCTGTTTCTATAGTGATAGAAATAATCAGTAGTTTCCAAGGCTGTCCATGGGAGAGGGATTGAGTATAAAAGGGTAGTACAAGGGAATTTGGGAGGTGATGGAGCTGTTATCTTTGTTATGGTGGTGGTTATACAACTGTATGCATTTGTCAAAACTCTTAGAACTATACACTAAAAAAAGGATGAAATTTATTATATATAATAGTGTATATTAATATATTTACAATAAAGTGAGTTTAAATCTCAGCTGTCTGACAATGATATATTGCCTTTTCCAACATGTCCTAGATTCATAAACTTGGGAAAACAATTTTACTTTTCTTTGCACAAGTTTCTTCATCTGAAAAATGGAGGTGGCAAAAACTATATCACAGGGTTGCTGTAAAAGAATGTAACAAATAGTGTCCAGTCAGAAAACAAAGGCCACATAAAGTATTTTAAGAAAGTTTTGTGTATTGTATTCATTTTTTACTTTTGATTTGGGCAAAAGCTTACAGAGAAAATTAGTTTTCTATTCAGCAATTCATACACATTTTGTTTCGTAACATTGATTGTAATCTCTACAATGTAATAGCACTTTTCCAACTTCTTCCCAGTGGTTACCAATTCTACTCATTCTTCTTTCCTATTCCTTCCTGACTTCTAAAAGCCTATGCTGCTTTTTTGATATCTCTTATGGTTGATTCTTTCAAGGATTGTGTACCTCTCTTATGTTATTGTTCACCTTATAGTTCTGTCTATTTATTGGGTGAAATTTTAGCCATGGGAGTGAGTTCAGTTCCTGGCTTGAAGGGTGTCTAAGGGCCATAGGATTTCTCCAGTTTCTATCAGAGTGGTAAACCTGGTCTTCTTTGTTATTTTGAGTTTTGTTCCACACCTTTCTCCTACTTTATTCAAGACCTTCTATTTTGATTGCTCTCAGAGAGGTCTGCAGTGGTATCTGGGCACAGTCTAGTTCTCCTGATTTTAGGGTCATTGAGGCTGGGGTTCATGTGGTCCATTAGTCCTCTGGACTAACTAGCACTTTCTATGCATCTTTGATAATCTTCACTCTTTTTTGCTCCAGATGGGGAGAGACAAATAGTTGCACATTAGATTGTCACTCATGAACTTTTAAGGCTCAAGTGACTACTCACTAAAACAGGATGTAGAACATTATCTTTTGGACTATATTATTGGCCTTGATGTTCCCTGAGTCTATGCTCCTGAGTCCCTAGGTCCAGCAACTCATTTCCTCAAGGTGTTTGGTTTTCATAATGTTGCCCCCAGTGTACTCAACTATATTCATAGATATATTTGCAGCACCTATAAATACATATGTAGAAATATCCTCTGTCAAACTTTTATTTATGCATGGGTGTAGTCCTGTTCACCTTCACACACCTGTTCAGTTTGCTAACAGGGAGAATTTAATGTAGAGAATTGGCTACATAAGTATTGGAGGAAAACAATAAGGAAATATTGAGGTAGCCACTACAGGAATCAGCTACTACCCTTAGAGTTGGGTTAAGAAAGGGAAAAGATCAAGACTATCAGAACCTAGTAACTAAGAGATGAAGCCATGCATAGCTAATACCCAAAGCTCTGAAGATGGAGTAACACCCAGCTACTGCCAGTCTTTGTAAGGAAGTATGAAGCTGTTTCTGGGAAACCAGAAAGAAACTGAACACTAGAGCCAACTGGGAAACTTGTCCAAAGTATTACTTCTGGGGCTATGCTGACAGAGAGAGCACTAAAAGAGGAAAGAATTTCCTTCCCCCTCTTCTAGTCTTCCAATGTCCCTTTGAGATTCCTACTGGCAGAATCTACCAGGAAGCCAGCTGAAAATGGAGCCATGATGTTTATAGTGCTCAGAGTCGAAAAGCAGAGCATAGAAGAATTAGTTTGGAGAGCAAAGAACTTAAAAGCTGTCAGAGGCAAATACTGAGCACTCATTTATATGTTTAACAGATATTTGTTGAGGACCCAGCACTCAGTTGGGCATTAGTGGACTTAGCCAAGGTTTCAGTCCTTAGGGGAGCTAAAATTAAAACATAAAAGTAAGCTCAGCAGGAATCTTGGTGAGTATATTAGATTGAGGATTGGGATCAGATAGAGCACTGTTTCTAAGGGAAAGCTATTTCTCTCCATGTCTCAGATGTTTGGAATAATAAAGCTGATGTATCATTCTCTGTATGGCATTGACATACTGGCTCTCTTCCCAAGGAAAGAAAGTCCTACTCTCTGTCCTCTCGTAACATGCCTGGATCACTCTGTGAGATGAGGAGGGTTAGGATAATCTTGTTGAGCAAACTTCTCTGGGAAACCAGTGGTCAGGTCACTCCTGGACCCTCCCTAGTTCTTAAAAAACAAACAAAAAAAAAGTGAAGATGAAATTCAGTTGCTTTGTGCCTATTACATCTCTACAAATTTGTTAATATGATTGAATTTTACCTCGTCAGGGCTCTTTTGATTGCTCTTTCTGTTTATTTTTGTTGTTTGTTTGTTTTATTTATCTTTGTAGTCAAAATGACCACTGGCTTAATAGCCCCACAGGCTCTTCTTCCACAATTCACTGAAATGTCTTCCAATAGAGTGTTCACTGTTTGTGCCTCTCCCAGGTGCTCTTTACTGACCTGAGCACCCAACCCCCAGCTGTTGTGAGCTGCTCCCCCAACTCTCAGGTGCTCCATCTCCAAGGAATGACTCTTGATCAAACAAGAGCCTCTCCCACATGAAGTTCTACACCAACTCTGGGGCACAGCTTGGTCAGCATTGGTTATCAAAGGTTACAAAAGGCCGGCCTCACTGCCTACTGGCACTAACTCTGGTGTAATTCATGTTCAGACCTCCTATAGGATTAGGTTGAAGCTCGTCTCCACATTCTTGTTTAGCATTTTTCCCCTGCTTTGCTTTCTTCACACTCTTGCAGGTATTTCCTCAGAGGTCTTCTACATTAAATCACGGACACAGAATTCCTAACTCCTTCTAGGAAACCTAACCTAAACCAACCAACACCAAACCTACTGCCATCAAGTTGATTCTGACTCATGTTGTTGTTGATAGGTGCTGTCAAGTCGATTCCAACTCATAGCAACACTACGTACAACAAAAAGATATACTGCCCCATCCTGTACCGTCTTCATAATATTGGCTGTGCTTGAGCCCATCATCACAGACAGTGTCAGTCCATCTCATTGAGGGTCTTCCCCTTTTACACTGACTGTCCACTTTACCAAGAATGATAGCCTTCTCCAGGGACTGGTCCCTTCTGACCATATGACCAAAATACATGAGACAAAGTCTTGCCATTCTCACTTCTAAGGAGCACTCCAGCTATACTTCTTCCAAGATAGATTTGTTCATTCTTTTTTCAGTCCATGCTATTTTCAATATTCTTCACCAAACCACAATTCAAATGCATCAATTCTTCTTCAGTCTTCCCTATTTATTGCCTAGCTTTCACATGCATATGATGAGGCTATGAAAATAAGCTGGTTTGGGTCAGGTGCACCTTAGTCCTCAAAGCGTCATCTTTGCTCTTTAACATTTTTAAGAAGACTTTTGCAGCAGATTTGCCCAGTGCAATATGACGTCTGAGTTTTTGATTGCTGCTTCCATTGGCATTGGTTGTGGATCCAAGGAAAATGAAATCACTAACAACTTCATTCTTTTCTCCATTTATAATTATTTTGCTTATTTATCCAGTTGTAAGGATTTTTGTTTTCCTTATGTTGAGGCAGACATAATACTGAAGGTTATAGTCTCTGATCTTCATTAGGAAGTGCTTCAAGTCATCTTCACTTTCAGCAGGCAAGGTTCTGTCATCTGCATATCGTAGGATTTTATGAGTCTTCCTCCAATCCTGGTGCCACATTCTTCTTCATATAGGCCAATTTCTTTGATTATTTGCTCAGCATACATATTGAATAAGTATAATGAAAAGATGCAACCATGACGCATATCTTTCCTGATTTTAAACCCTGCAATATTCCCTTGTTCTCTGCAAATCACTGCCTCTTAGTCTATGTGCAGGTTCTTCATGAGCACAATTAAGTGTTCCAGAATTCCCATTCTTTACAATTTTATCTATAATATCTTATGACGTTCACAGTGTAGTCAATAAAACACGGGTAAACATCTTTCTAGTATTCTTTGCTTTCAGCCAAGATCCATTTGACATCAGCAATGGTATTCCTCTTTACACACCCCCTTCTGAATCTAGCAGTTCCTTCTCAACATGCTGTTACAATTTTTTTTTTTAATTATCTTCAGCAATATGTTACTTGCATGTGATATTAATGATATTGTTCAGTAATTCCCACATTCTGTTGTATCATCTTCCTTCAGAATGGGAATTAATATGGATCTCCTCCAGTCAATTGGCCAGGTAGCTGTCTTCCAAATCACTTGGCATAGACGAGTAAATGCCTCCATTGCTGCATTTGTTTGTTGAAACATCTCAATGGGTATTCTGTCATACCTGGAGCTAAGTCCTTCAGTGCAGCTTGGACTTCTTCCTTCAATAACAGTAGTTCTTGAACAATGCTGCCTCCTGAAATGTTTGAATGTCAAGCAATTATTTTTTGTTAGTGTCTCTATATTCCTTCTATCTTTTTCTGATGCTTCCTGTGTCATTCAATATATTGCCCTTTGAATGCTTCAGTATTACAACTCAAGGCTTAAATTTTTCTTAATTTCTTTTCAACTCCTAGTAACCCTATAAGGCAAAGTAAAACCATCCCGTAGGGTTTACAAGGCTGTAAATCTTTAAGGAAGCATCTTTCTTCTGCTGAGGTCTGATGGGTTCAAACCACCAAACTTTTGATTCACAGATGAGTACTTTAACCATGGCACCACCAGAGGGCCTAACCTAAGCTATCACCACTTATTCCTAGTAGTTTCCAAAGTAAATCTTCATATGTGCCCCCTGAACCTCTTAAGTGAGTTTCCACCTGCTAGTAGTGGAGTTGCTTGAAGAATCTGCAAGTTTGCTGATGATAACCACTCCCACACCAAGGATGACATCACCAGATATGCTCAGCATTTGAAGGCTGGTGGTTCAAACCCACCAGCCACTCATCAGAGGGAAGACTGGACAATCAGTTTCATTAGAGATGTCACCTGGAAAACCCAAGGAGGGGTTGCTATGAGTCAGACCCGACTCAATGGCAGCGTGTTAGGGTTTTTTCTGGGGGGCGGGGGAGCCAAAAGAAAGAGTTCTTCTGGTGGAGTGGTTAAAGCATTTGGCTGCTAACCAAAATGTTGGTGTTTCAAACCCACCAGCCACTCCATGGGAGAAAAGTGAGGCAGACTGCTTCCATAAATGTTTACAGCTTTGGAAACACTATGAGACAGTTTGCTCTGTCCTATAGGGTCACTAAGAGTTGGGATCAACTCGATGGCAATGGGTGGTTGGGTGGGAGCCAGAGCATAATCGGGAGGAGACTACAGTGCATGGGCATCCTGGAAATCCAGAGTGGAAGGGCTGAACAGGCCCCCATTCTGGGAAAATTGCCTCCATCCTTGATAGTCTGATGGACACCAGGAACTAATATCAACCCAACCAAAACCAAAAAAAAAAAAAAAAAAAAAAAATGCTACTCAGAAAAAATCAAAACTTTGTCTAGGTTGCTCAGCCGATCTCTACCTTTACTTTAAGCGCAAATTACGGAGAATAAAGTTTTTCTTCTGAGTTATGTGGCCCTCTCTAGGGAAAAAAAGCATGGATTTAAGAGCCAGTTCTAACACATATAGGTGGTGGCTTTGAGCCAATTACTTAACCTCTCTGTGCCTCAATGTTCTCATCTGTAAAATGGGAAAATACCTTCATTGCAGGTTTCTGTGAAGATTACAATGAATCTGTGGGAGACAACTAGTGCAAATCCTGGCATATAACCTGGTAGGTTTCTATGAACAGGTAACTGTAATTTACTACCAGCATCTTCTTCATTCCTCCTTTGTCACTTTTACCTATTTCTGACCCTATTTCATTATTATATAAATGAATGACAATGTTGAAAATACAACTGGCCTACAATACTAAGATACTTAGCTAATACCATCTGGTACTTTGGACTTTCGTCCACCCTATGTTCTCTCTTCTCCTTCCTCTGCCACCTGTCTTCAGCCCTTATCCACTTCCCTTTTCTCTCCTCTCTTCCTGTCTTTTCCTTCCACTTTCTCTAAACTCTATTTCAATGTTATTAGAAAGATGAGTTAACTCAGTTTTTAAGACCAAATAAAAGCATCACAGATTTTCCCTGCTGCGTTCATTCTACAAAAACTATCCGTGTCCTGCCTATAATCCCCTTGGTATTCATCTTTTACATGCATGCACTACAAGCACCTAGAACATTCTTAAGTGCTTTCTCTGGCATGCTCAACTCACCTACAAGACTATCATCTGGGAATGCAAGGGACACCTCCTAAGAGCATTCCCCAGCCAAAGAGAAATGAGTGTTGGAAGATAATTATTCCAGCCTCCTTGCTTCTTAGATATATCTATTCTGAGGCACATTCTACACAACCTCTCAGCTGTCCCAAGACTACTGAGCCCCAGATGCCCATTAAGGCAGCAACATGATCATTAACACACCTCCAATTGGCTTCCTCTTTTCCTGCCTTCACACTCCTGATGCTGTATTCAAATCCTTTTCTCAGGGTCCACTACTGACGAACTCAACATGATACCACACCCCACTCCACCACCACCTTCAACCTCAGTGACTTCATTCCCTTGCTGCCATAACCTAAGAATGAGAAACCAGGCACTCTTAGATATAAATAGAAAAGAGGTAGTGAAAAATCTGGCCGGAGACTACTGTTATGTCTTCTTTGCTTGTTTCAAATAGAAAACATGATGATAGTCATAACTCACAGATATTATTAAATCTTTCTGGCTCTTGCTTCCACCTGCATTTGTCACTCAGCATTACCTTTTTATTACTTAACCATTACAGTCTTACCATTTCTCAAAGACATGGCCACTGTCCTGTGAACAATGCAGACAAAATTGGCTGATAGGGGAAATATATTATAGATACCAGGAGTTGCCAACAAAGTTATTAAAATATCTCCCTGGTACAGTTAAGAAAGAAAACCAACAAATTGTTCCATTTCAGCTGATGGGAGGCAAAGGGTTGGGGCAAGGAAGACAGTCCTTATAGACGTTCTCATTTTTCTACTTCCTAGCACTGTAGCAATTATATGTCAACCACTAGCACCTATTCTTCATTTATTCTTCTATGTATTTATCTCCAGTCAACATTCTTGTCTGAAGTTGGAAAGTTGAGAGAGGTAAAGTTTCTTCTTTCAGAACGCTAACAATTATGGTCAAATTTAAGTGACTGAAAAACATTTCTCAAGATAAAAATAAGGCCCAAAACTCCAGCACGGCGTGAATTTTTTTTTCAAGTTCACTTAAATCTTAATATTAGCAGCAGCTTAAGTGTATAGAAAGCAAGGAATTAC
>NW_006922220.1:199660-203556 GCF_000298275.1 Orycteropus afer afer | reverse complement strand
CAGTGAGTTGGTGTTTTTCTTTTTGGAGTTATCTTTGGTTTTGTTGTTAGTTTGTTTGTGTTTTCTTTTTCTTAGGAGTTCCAGAAGTGTACTGGTTAAAGCATTTGGCTGCTAACCAAAAAGGCAGTTCGAATCTACCAGCTACTCCGTGGAAGAAAGATGAGGCAGCCTGCTTCCATAAAGATTTACGGCCTATGGGCTATTCCACTCTAATCTAAAGGATTACTGTGAGTCAAATCCACTGGATAGCAGTGGGTTTGGTTTTGGTTAGACATGTTTTTAATAAAAATAAGGTAATTTATGCAAATTATTGAGCAAAGTGGCTCGAAACTATCAGTGGGTCGGTGGAAGAAAGATGGCACAGTCTGCTTCCATAATAATTCACAGCCTATGGGTAGTTCTACCTGGTCTTCAAGGGTCACTGTGGTAGTTATGTTTGTGTGTAAACTTGGCTGGGCCTGGTTGAGTGGCTAGGCAGCTAGTGGTAGCTATTCCCCATGATGAGACTGGTAATCAACTCCACGGTGGGATCTGCCACAAGCAGCTGAGTAGCTGCCTTTGGTATGTGGTCTGCTTCCTGTATATAAGGAGAAGCTCTGAGAATGGTCTCTAGCCTATGGCACGCTTGGATCCTGCGTGTAATCGTGTTGTTGCTCAGTAGCCTGTTATTCTCTGCCCACCTTGGGACTTACAATGAACTTAAGTTAATGGCCTGCCGTGTGGTTTGGTAACATCAGAACTGTGCCTTTTTACTAGTCAACCTTGGGGGTTCTCAGCCTCAGAAGCCAGGAGCTGTCTGAGTGAATGAACACCTCTAGCTCCAGTAAGCTGGGAGCAGGAGGCAGAGATGGACCCCAAAGTTGAGGGGCTTTCACCCAGCCCCTAGAGCTTGGCACTTTGAATTTGGACTTAAAGCCTCCAAATTGTAAGAATAAATTCCTATTTGTTAAGGCTATCCCATTTGTGGTATATTCTTGTTAGAGTGGTACTAGGTAACCAGAATAGTCACTATGCATTGGAATTGACTCAGTGGCAGTGGCTTTGGTTGATTTTTTTTTTTTTAAGTGAAAATAAGGTAATTTACACATATTGTAGAGTGATTTTTATTTATATACTTAATATATCATGGACATCATTCTAGAAAATTTTATATAAGCCTATTGCACCTTTTTAATATGGTTATATAGTATTTCAGTGTTAGAATTACATTTCCCAAAAGGTGTTCTATGAAAACTAATCCACTTACATGCACTCTCTCATATATGTATATATTGTAAACATATATATACATATATGTGTGTCTATGTATACACACACACACACACACACAGAATTGCTGCAAATTATAGTTTAATCCTTTATAGATCTGCAATGCATATTAAACTAATAAGATGTTACACATCCTATAAAAAGAAAAGAATCTTTCTATTCTATCCAGTGCAATGATCCCAAATTTCTCTGTCCATAAAATTGTCTATTACAGGAATGTCCATTATTCTACTAGAAAATACACTCCTGAAACATACTTAAAAAAACATTCATTTAAAGCTTCCTAGTTTGTCATCTGGGAGCTCTGGTAGCGTAGTGCCTAAGGTACTTGACTGCTAACCAGGGGGCTGGAGGTTCAAACCCATCAGCCACTCCTCAGAAGGAAAAGTTTCTCACTAAAGTATAAAAGGAGAAGTCCTATTTGAGCCACCTGGACCCAGGGAAAGAAGACACTGAGACACTCTCAGGGCTGAACAACCCAAAGCTGAATTGTTGTTGTTGTTATGTGCTGTCGAGTCAGACCCAACTCAGAGCTGAATAGTAAGGGATAAAATGTGACTGGAAACCCAGAAGGAGTGATTCACAAACATGCCTTGCTGTCTCTGTGATGATTTGAGGAGTTTAGCAAGTGCCTGAGCATCTGCCTTTATAATAGGAAGGAGCAGTGAGCTTGAGAAATGGGCTCTTGTTTTTTGTTGTTAGGTGCCAGTGAGTCAGGTCCAACTCATAGTGACCCTATGTACAACAAAACAAAACACTGCCCAATCCTGCACCATCCTCACAATTGTTGCTATGTTGAAATCCATAGTTGCAGCCACTGTGTTAATTCATCTTGGTGAAGGTCTTCCTCTTTTTCTCTGACCTTTTACTTTACCAAATATTATTTCCTTCTCCGTGGGCTTGTCCCTCCTGATAACATACCCAAACTACATGAGATGATGTCTCACCATCCAGGTTTCTAAGCAGCATTCTGTCTGTTCTTCTCTTTAAGAGCTTCTATTTTAAAAGATGGGACTAGATAGGAAAAATAAAATACAACTAGAAGACAGGGAGGAAGAGACAAAGGGAAGGAGAGAAGGAAGAAAGGAGTGAAGGAAGGAGGAAAAAAAAGGGAAAAGGAAGGAAGGAAGGGAAGGAGAGAAGGTAAGAGGGAGGGAAGAAAGAGCTAGCTGCCCAAAATCAGTATATCTCTCACCTCAAGCTGAACTGATGAGAGACTGAGAATAAGCAGCATTTGATATCACAGTCCCTTCAATCACAAAATCCAAAGAGAGCCATTGAAATGAGAAAGAGACCATATTCACTCTAAAAGGACTCTGAGGAGAGGAAGATTTGGACACCTTAAATGCTCACAGAAGGACTGGTTGTTCCCTCTCAAGATTTTTTAAGTCTGATACTGCCTCAGAGGGAAGCTTGTTAACAGTGATGATTTGTGTGGAAAATAAATAAATAAATATGTTTGTCACTCTTTTGCGTCAGTAGAGAAAGATTAAATACCATGAATCAATATGAATCTAAAATCATGCTTCTGCCTTATTTTTAGTAATAGTAGTTAACATTTATTTAGCACTTGCTGTGGCCAGGCCCTGGGGAAAGAACTCTCCCATGAAATATCTCATTTAGTCTTCAAAACAGCCCTCTGAGTGGGTACCAACATTAACAGTTAGCAACAAGGAGACAAAGATGGCTTATTGATTTCCTAGGGGCCATACGGATGTGAGCACCAAACCTTAAAGCCAGATAGTCTGATTCTGAACTATTCCCCCCAAGTCTACAACCCTATCTATACTGCCACCCAGAGTGTCTATTTTATCTCTGGCAATGGCAGATGAGGTTGGTCTTACTAGGCCCTCAGTGCCCTTCAGATCTAATCTGTGCTGGACCCAGAAATGCCTACTCTGCACTCGCTCATTTATAGATTTCCTTATCTAGTTTACCTTTCTTATTGTTGCTTCTCTTAGTTTTCCTATAAATGTGATATTAGGAAAACTCTCATGTTATTCCTTTAATTTTTTTTTTTTTAATTGTGGCATTCACTGCAATCCCCACACTGCAACACTACTCTTTCCACTTTTTCCCTGCACAAACCATCTCCATTCATCCTTCCTTCCCATTCCCTCTGCCTTCCTAGCTCTATCACTGGGCAAATGCTGCCCTCTTGATCTCCTGTGGTTGATTGTTCTGAGTATATACCATCTTGCTATCACTGTGCACCTTATAAGCTTATCTATCTTTTGGCTGAAAGGTAAGACATGGAGATTGCGTTAAGTTCCCAGCTTGAAGGGTATCTAAGGGCCATAATTACAGGGGATCCACCAGTCTTCAACAGACCATTAAGCCTGGTTCTTTTTTTATATAATTTTTAGTTTTATTCCACATTTTTCTCCCACTTATCCAGGGCTACCTATTGTGATTACTTTCTCAGTGGTCAGCAGTGGTAGCCAGGCACCATCTAGTTTTTCTGGTCTCAGGATCATTGAGGCTGGAATTCACATGGTCCATTTGTCCTTTGGACTAATTGTTTCTTTGTGTATTTGATTTTCTTAATTTTTCTTTGCTCTGGATGGGGAGAGACCCATAGTTGTATCTTAAATGGCTGGCTATGCACAAGTTTTAAGACCCCCATC
>NW_006922220.1:173256-176592 GCF_000298275.1 Orycteropus afer afer | reverse complement strand
GGAAAAAGAAGAATAAAAATACAAGAAAGCCTGCAATATCTAGGTATAGGGCAACAAGAGAAAAAAAATTAGAGAAGGAGAATAATGAAGAAAAAAATGTGAAAAATGGACAAAGAAAAACAAGGAGCAGGGTTAATGATGAGACAAAAAATGAAAAAATTGCAACTGGGAACAGGGAAAAGAAAAAAAGCTGAAAACTAGGACCTGGTAGGGGAAGAAAAAAGAATAATAGTAAAAAGACTATAGTATTAATAATAGTAGTAGTTTTGAAACAGACAAAAACAAGCAAACTAAAAACCAGAAAAAAGAAAGAATAAAAAAAATATAAAGAAAAAATCAGGGGAGGGCAGGGCCAGGCACCCAAGCTCTGTCTGGGCACACAGACTGGGATGGAGTTCCTGAGGGCCCAGAAGATAGGTGGGACTGGAGAATGGATGCACCTCTGTTCACCAAGCAGGTGTGGGTTATAAGAGTAACAAGGGGAATGTCACACCTTTCCAGCCATCCAGGTCCTCCATTCACCAAGCCAGTGTGGGGTATAAGAGTAACAAGGGGAATTTAGCACCTTTCCAGCCATCCAGGTCTGAAATGTCCTTGGGGTTATAGGCAAGCAGAACCTGTTTTTAAGGCCCTGGAATCTGGGAGAATGCTGTCACTTTAAATAACCAAAATGGTCAAGCCACTTGTAAACATTCAAAATGGCTACACCCTCCAGACAGGCAAAAGTCACAGCTCAGCCTGACTTCCTCTTCGCTGATGCTTCGCCTTTTATTCTCCAGCCCCCAGAGCAGTCCTCCGTGGAGTCTCTGTCTAGCAGTGCTGATTTTTAGGTTAATTCTTAGGTCCTGCCACCACTTGGCAATCTCCAAATTGCCTGTGCCATCAGAATCGCTCAGGATCGCTTCCAGACCACAGCTCCATGTCTCCTTTTTTGGTATTTTCATGCAAATTCTTTTGCTAGTCGGGGTGTAGTCCACATCTATATCCTTCCCTTCAAAGCTCAGGGGTCCATGATTATCTTCTGTGTTTCTGTTAATTGGTTCCCCTTTTCTTTGTTGAAGAGGGTCTGTGCAGTCTTTCTCTCTATTCTGCCATCTTACCAGAACTCCTCCTGAATGTCTTTTTGGTGAAGTGTCCATTCATACCCCTGCCCATTTTTTAATTGGATTATTTGTCTTTTTGTTGTTGAGGTACTGAAGTTTTCTATAAATCTGAGAGATTAATCCTTTGTCCAATATGTCATTGCCAAATTTTTTTCCCACTCTATAGGTTCTCTTTTCACTCCTTTGGGGAAATCTTTTGATGTACAGAAATGTGTAATGTTTAGGAAGTCCCAGTTATCTAGTTTCTCTTCTGATACTTGTGCAATTTTAGTTATGTTTGATATGTATTTATGCCATGTATTAGGTCCCCTAAGTTTGCCTCTATTTTTGTCTTTGGTGATTTTTTAGGTTTTAGGTTTTACATTTATGTCTTTGATCCATGTTGAGTTAGTTTTACTGTGGTAGAAGATATGGATTCTGCTTCACTTTTCTGTAAATGGATATCTAGTTTTGCCAACATCACTTGTTAAATAGACTATTTCTTCCCCATTTAATGAGTTTAAGCCCTTTGTCAAAAAATCAACCATCCATAGGTGAATGGATTTATTTCTGGGTTCTCAACTCTGTTTCAGTGGTCTATGCATCTGTCATTGTACTAAAAACAGTCTGTTTTGATTACTGTGCCTTGAGATGGGGGAGTGTGAAACCTCCTACTTTGTTATTCTTTGTAGTGTTTTGCTTACCCAGACTCTTTCCTTTCCACATAAAATTTGTGCTTAGTTTTTCCATTTCTTCAAGGAATGATGATGGAATCAGCATTTGGATTGCATTATAGCTGTAGGTTGCTGTTGATGATATTCACATTTTCACAGTCTTAAGTCTTAATATCCATGAGCATGGTATAGTCTTACGTTTATGTATGTCTCTTTTAGTTGCTTGTGTTAATGTTTTGTAGTTTTCTTTGTACAGGCCTTTTGTCTTTCTGGTTAGATTTATTCCTAAGTACTTCATCTTTTTGTTGGCTATTGTAAATAGTATCATTTCCCTGATTTCTTTTTCACAGTTCTCTTTGTTAGTGTAGAGGATGAATGAATGGATTTTGTATGTTGATCTGTGCCCTGCCACTTTGCTGAATCTTTCTATTAGTTCCAACAGTTTTTATGTTGAATCCCTAGGATTTTCTGTGTACAGGATTATATCACCTGAAAATTCAGATAGTTTTACTTCTTCTTTGCTAATTTGTATGAGTTTTATTTGCCTTTCTTGCCTTACGGCTCTGGAAAGGACTTTTGATACAATGAGCAGGATTGGTGATAAAGGGAATACTTGTCTGGTTCCTGTTCACAAGACGAATGTTTTCAGTCTCTTTACATTTAGAATAATGTTGGATGTTAGTTTTGTGTATATGCTCTTAATTATGTTTAGGAATTTCCCTTGTCTCCCTATTTTTGTTGTTGTTGTTATATGCCGTCAAGTCAGACACAACTCATAGCGACCCCTCCTTGGGTTTCCGAGGCAGTATCACTATGGAAGTAGATTGCCCAACCTTCCTTCTGAGGAGTGGCTGGTGTGTTTGAACTGCCAGCCTCTGGTTAGCAGTCAAGTGCCTTCAAGTGCCTTAGGCACTATGCTACCAGAGCTCCCTATTTTAGTGAGCATTTTTATCAAGAATAAACCAAGAAACTGAACTCACTATCATCAAGTTGGTCCCAACTCATAGTGATCCTTTCTTGGCTTTCCAGGGCAGTATTTCTAAGGAAGTAGATTTCCCAATCTTCCTTCCAAGGAGTGGCTGGTGGGTTTCAACTGCCAGCCTTCTTGTTAGCAGTCAGATTCCTTAGGCACAATACCACCAGAGCTCCCCTTTATCAAGAATGGGTGTTGCGATTTGTGAAATGTCTTTTCTGCATCAATTAATATGATCATGGTTCTTTTCCTTTACTTCTCCCTGTGTGGTGTATTATGTTGTTTCTTTTTTCTAAGGTTGAACTATCCTTGCACAGCCAGTATGAGTCCCGCTTGGTCATGATGTAGTAATTTTTTTTTTTTTTGATGTGGTGTTGGATTCTATTGGCTAGGATTTTGTTGAGAATTTGTGTGTCAATATTCATGAGGGATATTGGTCTACAATTTTCTTTTTTTAGTTATGTCTTTCCCTGGTTTTTGTATCAGGGCTATGATTGCTTCAGAGAATGAGTTCAGAAGTATTTCATTCTTTTCTATGTTCTGGAATAATTTTAATAACATTGGTGTCAGCTCATCTCTGAATGTTTTGTAGAATTCTCCAATGAAG
>NW_006922220.1:171139-172578 GCF_000298275.1 Orycteropus afer afer | reverse complement strand
GTGTTATTCACTTTCCATTTATTAAATATTTTTTTCTTTGACCTTCCTATTGTTGATTTTTAATTTTATAGCATTGTGATCTGAGAGGTTGTTTTGTAGTATTTTGAAGTTTTAAAATTTATTGAGACTTGATTTCTGACCTACCAAAAAAAAATAAAAAGACCAAACTCACTGCCATCAAGTCAGATTCAACTCTTAGAGACCACTCCAAGGCAATATCACTACAGAAGTAGATTGCCCAATCTCCCTTCTCAGGGTTGCTGATGAGTTTGAACTGCCAGCCTTCTGGTTAGCAGTCAAGTGCCTTAGGGACTACACTACCAGAGCTCCTAAGGAGAAAGTTCTATGTGCATTGGAAAAAAAGAAAATGCATATTTTGCTATTGTTAGGGGAAGTGTTCTTTATACAACTATAATGTAGTGGTTATGTTTGTGTGTTGACTTGGCTGGGCCTAGTTGAGTGGCTGGGCAGCTGATGGTAGTTATTACCCATGAGGAGATTGGCAATCAGCTCCATAGTGGTATCTACCACAAGCAGCTGAGTAGCTGCTTTGGGTATGTGGTCTGCTTTCCGTATATAAGAAGCAGCTTTGGGAATGGTCTCTAGCTTATGGCATGCTTGGAACCTGCATGTAGCCATGTCATTATTCAGCAGCCTGCCATGCTCTGCCAACCTTGGGATTTTAGATAGACTTGAATGGCCTGCCATGTGATTTAGTAACATCAAGACTGTGCCTTTTTATTTGACGACCTTGGGCTTATTAGCCTCAGCAGCCAGTAGCTGCCTGAATGAAAAAATATCTCTTGCTCCATTGGGCCAGGATCAGGAGGCAGAGCTGGACCCCAAGGCTGTGGGGCTTTCACCCAGCCCCTAGAGCCTGGCACCTTGAACTTGGACTTGAAACCTCCAAATTGTAAGAATAAATTCCTGTTTGTTAAGGCCATAACATTTGCAGTATATATTCTTGTCAGAGTGGCACTAGATAACCAGAACAATGAGGTTTAGTTTGTTGGTTGTATTGTTTAGATCTTCTGTATCTTTGTAAGTCTCTTTCTAATTACTCTATGTCTAGTTATTTGATGTCCTTCATCGAACGTGGTGTGAAGCCATCCTAATACTGTTAAGGAGTTGACTATTTCTCTTTTCAATTCCATTAAAGTTTGATTTATGTACTTTGGAGCTCTTTGATTGGGTGCATAGATCTTTATTATGGTATGTCTTCTTGTTGGATTCACACACTAATCATTATATAATGTCCTTCCTTATCTCTTTTGCCTTAAAGTGTATCTTATCAGAAATTAATATTGCTACTCCTGCTCTTTTTTTGCCACCCATTTGCTCAATGTATGTATTTCCATCCTTTGATTTTAGCTTATTTGTCTTCATATCTAAGATGTGTCTCTTGTATACAGTATATTAATGGGTCATACTTTCTTGTC
>NW_006922220.1:161715-166289 GCF_000298275.1 Orycteropus afer afer | reverse complement strand
TGTAGGTACCTATACATATTCTTTGGAATTCTTTATCAAGTAGTTCCATTAGTATTGCTTCCTGTGGATGATTTTCTGGCCCTGTTTGGGTTACTTATTTGAGACATCTTGCCCTGTTTGTGTGTGTATGTGATTTGAAGTTGTCTGTTGTTTCCAAGACATTGTAGTGTTATTGTATTAATTTGTTGGTTGTATGTTGATTTGCTTCACTCTGATTTTTTGTTTTGTTCTGTTTTACTATGTAATATGATGGGCATGTTACTCTGGTTGCTAATTTGGCAGCTCTGGGGTAATCACCACCTTTCTCCAGGTGCATTTATAACAAGTGGGAGTGTGTGCATGAGTTTCTGATCACTAATGTTGCAGAGCAGCTGAGGGCAGGTTGGGTAGGTATTGGCCACTGTCTGTCATCAGTCCAGTAGTGCTGGAATGTGTGTTGGTACTATCCCAGTGAGTAGGGCAGAAATTGTGGGTGTGTTTGGCTGTATGGTGTTGCTGGCTTCCAATGGCTGGGGAAAGGTAGAAGAAAAACAAAGCAGGAGGTGAGGGAAAAGGGAAAAAAAGGAAAAGGAAAATCATAAGGGGGGAAGAGGGGAGAACTAAGGAGAAAGGAAAAGAAAAAAAGAGGAAAAAAATGTGGCACTTGTGCAAGAGATAGCTGTCAAACACAGCTGTAGTTGAAATGTGGCATTCACTTCATAGGAGCACACACACCATTGAATAGAGTCGGGATTGGCACTACTGAATATGATGGGAAGGGGGGCAAGTTATTCACTCAGCCAGATTAAAAAAAAAAAAAAAGTCATGGGAGTATAAGAAAAAGGAAAATAAATAAATGAAGTGGGACTAGAAGGAAGGACCAAGTAGAAGAAGGAAAAGAAAACAGAGAAAAATAGTGATGCAAGTGTTAGCTGCCAAATACAGATGTAGCAGGAACACAAACTCACTCTGGGAGAACTCAGACAGCCATTCACAGATGGGTGGGGCAGGGTGCTGCTGACCACTGTGTGGGAATCAAAAAGAAAAAGAAGAAGAAATGAACAGGAAGAAACAAAAGAAAGAAGCAGACAGCAGGGGGAGAAGTGGGAAGAACTAACAAGAAGGAATAAAAAGGAAAGAAAAATAAGAAGTGCAATACTGGCAAAAGTACCAAACACCAATCACAGCTGTGCAGGAATACAATGCTTGCTCCTCTAGAGCACACACCTCTGATGAGAGAGGGGCAGGGACAGATGCTGCTAAACACATGGGCAGTGGAGGAGGATGTCCTGCTCTTCAGTATCAGAAAGAAAGAAAGAAAGGGAGGAGGAAGAGAAAAGGGAAAAAGGAAATGAGGGAAGCAAGACTGAAAAACTAAGCAGAAACATAAAGAGGAAAAAAGCCACACAGCTCTGTCAGTGGGGAAAGTTTGACCTCCAGGTGAGTGGAGGTGGGGAGAGTCACACACCTGATCATGAGGACATTGTGCAAAGTAAGGAAGGAGGATCCACTTTGTTGATTGCTGGATCACTGATGTGGATGCTGGTGCAGTCCTAGCAAGTAGAGTCAATTATCTAGTTTCTGCTCTAATTGGTATGCTGTTTGTAATAATTCAAAAATGGCCACACATGGCCAGTTGGCAGTTTACTGCTCCTTGTTCAGTTTTTGTTCAGTCTCTTCCTCTCATCTGTATTTGATCTACTTCTATATCCTTTCCTTTGAGGCTCTGGGATCCAAGATTGCTACACATAGTCCTTTCCCTTATTTTATTTGTGTCTTCGTTGTAGAGGGTCCAGAGAGTGTATCTGCCTAGTCTACCATCTTGGAACTTCCCTTCTCATGTTATTATTGAGTGATCCAGGGATTAAAAAGGAATTTTTCTTGTGTTTTAATCAAAGATGGAGAGGGAGGCTAACATGAGCTTAAAAGTCTTACGTGCTGGGGAGGAGAGTAAACCCTTGTTTAGGGTAAGAGAGGGAGGAAAGGGTGGAAAAATGTGGAGAGTGGTTATCAAAGGAGTCTTGTGGGGATGAAGGTTTCTGTCTTACTTTGAGGGTTAATACTTTAATCTCAAGTTGATGAAAGGAAGGTTATAAAAAAATTAAAAAACCTGAATTAGTTATATTTTCCTCCCAGTCTAATTCTACCTCATTTTTTCTTTTTTTTCCCAAGTTTAGGGAGAGGTAAGGAGGGGAAGAGAAAAGAGAATGAGAAAAGAAGAGAGAAAGGAGGGAGGGAGGGAGGAACACATGAGGGAAGGAAGCAGAAAGACAGACATGCAGTTATAAACTTGCCATGGGAATCTTCTAGGGACTAAGCAGAATGTGTTCTATGAGCTCCAACCTGCTTTAGTTGTTTTTAGTCTAATCATTCATGTATTTATCTCATTCACCTAGGCTCTCTTTAACACGAGACACACACAGAAAATACACCCATTTATTAATCGTGTGGACAAAAGAAAGAAACAGCACTACCCAGTCCCCTTTTTTCCCTGTAGCCCAGGGATAGATGAGGTTGTGAAGCACCTGACTCCTGGTTCAGGGCTGAATCTCAACAGCATCCATGTTTCCCAAAGCACCTGTAATTTCAGTTCCACAATCCCTGGACACAGTCCTCTCCCCACTCCTGTGCATGTTTTCAGACCCAGACTCTCCAAAGGCTGAGCCATTAAAAGGAGAGGATATTCCTTCTCACAGGCTTATCTGTACCTAAGACCCAGAGAGAAGAAAGCTGTGGCCTGTTACTACTTAATGATTTCATCTTCCTTGAGGAACAAGTTTGATAGGACAGAACATTATGCTGGTTAGATTCTAGTGACCAATAAAATTCATTCATGATGAATTTGAGCCAATATATACTGATCAGAAACTGGTCATTAGTTACTACAGCCTTGGATTTTGTTGTTGTTATCATCAAACAGAAAAAAACTAGCTATATAGGAAAGTTCCATACCCAGGCCAAACCCTGTTTCACCTTCCTTCATCTGGTTTACCTAACTATCTTAGTCTGGGTTCTCTAGAGAAGCAAAAACAGCAAAGCAGAGAGAAAGAGAGATTTTTCTTCAAAGCATTGGCTTACACAGTTGTGAAGCTGGCATGTGCAAAGTCTGTAGGTCAGGCACCAGGCCAGAGACTTCTGGAGGTTTACATCCCAAGATCTGTAGGTTAGGCAATGAGAAGACTGCAGGGTCAAAAGAGAGAACAAGTTCTGCCATAATCTCCATTTGTATTCTGGGGGTAAGCTACACTCCCAAGAAAATTCCCCCTTCAATGGATTGGTTGATCACATCACATTACATCATGGAAGGTAATTACATCACATCACATTACATTACAGCAATCAGTTCAGCATCTGGCCAAACCACTGAGAATCACAGCCTAGCCAAATTGACATAAAATTAACTATCACACTAACCCATTCTAGATTAGGGAATAACATGCTTAATCTTAAGAAGTACAGCCTATGGGGAGAGACCAACCTTTAAATAGGAAAATACTTGGAGACATCTCTGAGTATAAAAGAATCAGGTGAATTAAATTTTAATAATATGTTTATTTTGTTCATAATAAGTCTTTAAAATCTGGTATTCACTTAACACTGAAAGTACATCTCAACTAGGACTAGCCACATTTCAAATTTTCTAAAGTCACCTGAAGAAACCCTTGGCTCAATGACTAAAGACTGGACTACTAACTGAAAAATTCAAAGCCAGCCAGCAGCCATGCAAGCAAAGGATCTGATGATCTGCTCCTATAAAGATTACAGCCTAGATATCGCTACAGAGCTGTTCTTCTTTGTCACGTGGGGTCACTATGAGTTGAGATCAACTCAGCAGTGCTCAACAGCAACAACAAAAAGGACACCTGGGCTGTGGATACTATACTGGAAAACTGTCTTAGATCATAAGGAGCAAGCTATGCTCTAAAAATGGTCAAGCAACAAAGTAGAAACAGCCTGAGACCCGAAGGGAATGGAGCTGCCCTACCAGCCCTGAAAAGTTTGTCTCTAAACTTCATTTACCTTAGAGAAGAAAGTCTTCTATCTTCTTTAGATCACTGCTGTTTTTGGTTTTCTGCCATTTAGAGCACAATCAAATACTAATTCATTCACTATACTACGCAGATTCAGGACCTATCCCTGATATGAAGCAAACATATTAAAGGAAGTTACTTTGCTATGCTGAGCAAGAAAAATTCTGTAATGGTGGTACACTAGAGAACCACATAAGAGTTTTGTTTAGCTTTCCCAGTGTTTTCTCAACATTGAAAAGTTGGAAATTTCACATTAACAATGTGCATTTCCAGCTTCTCTCAAAATATCAGATGAACTGGCAATGCTGAGGCAGACATAATTGTACATGTTTAAGATCCAGGTGGCCCCTTCAGGTACAGCTTGTATTCTCCATTTATCATAGTACCTCTCACAATTTTTTTTTTTTTTTTACAACCGATGCACTTGACTCAAATATATTTAGTGTATGATGGCTGTTCCCTGTCCCCTTGTTCCCTGCTTCCTAATGCACACATCTTCACTTTCTGAGAACAACAGTTCACAGTTGCCCCTCTCTCCAGCCAAATGACAACTGCTTTCCTCAG
>NW_006922220.1:154415-161303 GCF_000298275.1 Orycteropus afer afer | reverse complement strand
AGACTGTCAGATTTATGAGTATCATGAGGGACCCAGAATGCATTATTGTAGTAGCCTGAAAGAGTTATTGTTCTGAGCATGCACATGACTCTGTACCACATACCACACACTTAGTTATCTCCTGATTATTGCTTATCCTGATTTGGATA
Source organism: Orycteropus afer afer (assembly GCF_000298275.1). Lineage (NCBI taxonomy): Eukaryota > Metazoa > Chordata > Mammalia > Tubulidentata > Orycteropodidae > Orycteropus > Orycteropus afer. Next base: position 161,154 of record NW_006922220.1, on the reverse strand, counting down.
TCCTTCCTCCATAGTCAGCGAGGCAAACAGCTCAAAGTCAACACTACAAAACCAATATAATACCTAGCTGTTGCTGGGAAGGGCCAGCTAAAGGAGGGGGGATTGTTCCTTCCTCACATTTTCCATGGTAGAAGAGCTTATCTCTGGGCACAAATGGCTCGTCTTTAGACTGTTATTGTAGACTGCTTAGATTATGCTCCATCTTCATATTCTGATAGAAATTAATGACTATCTAGGAAAATGCACGTGGCTTCCATGAAGAAAACCTACTGAGAGGGATGACATTGGTTGGGAGCTTCTAGTTGATGCATCTTCTGATTTGCTACACACTGATGTCATGGCCTCCCCATGATGTCCTCCACCAATGGTTGAGCATTGTAGAGGTACAAGAGACAAATCACTTCTCTCTTGATTCCCCCAGTGGGAAATCCTTGCTCTGGGGCTCCCCATTGATCTGATTTTCTCAGAGGTGCATTACTGTCTGAGAATCCTCCTACCCAATCCTCCTTCCTTACTTCTTCCTTTTCTCAGGGATTGAGCTTGCATCATGATCTGCCTATTCCTGTTTCCTCTTCTCTTTATCCTTCACAGGCATTTCCCTCATTAAATTCCTTACATATCTCATTCTATCTTAGCATCTTCTTCTCAAAGACCCGAGTTGATATATTAGTTCTGAGTTGTGAGGCCTGATTTGTGGAGCTGCAAGTGAAAAGAGGAGATCAAGTCCAAACAACATATTACACCGGAATACAAGGCAGTAATACTTAAAAGATGGCATGAACGTTTGTTAATTGACATGAAAATATGCTTATGATACTGTAGATCAAGAAATTATAAAATAGTATATAGTATACTTCCAAAACTTACAGAGAAAAATGTGTATATAGAATGAAAAAGTTTTTAGAAGTTTATACATAACATCAAGGAGCCCTGGTAGCACAGTATTTAAGTGCTTCACTGCTAACTGATGGGTTGATGGGTCAAATCCACCAACTGTTCCACAGGAGAAAGATATGTCAGTCTGCTTCCATAAAGATTTACAGCCTTGGAAACCCTGTGGGACAGTTCTACCCTGTCACTATGAACCAGAATTGACTTGATGGCAATGGGTTTGGATTTTTTGTATGTATCAAAATATCAAAACTAGTTTGCTTCAGATGATCAGAGTCTTGTTTTAATCTTTTTTATATATTTGCTTCTTCAAAATTTTCTACAATAAAAATTAATTCATCCTAAACAGCTGGAGCTCTGGTAGCATAATGCCTAAGGCACTTGACTGCTAACCAGAAGGTTGGCGGTTCAAACCCACCAGCCACTCCTCGGAAGGAAGATGGGGCAATCTACTTCTGTAGTGATACTGCCTCAGAAACCCAAGGAGGGGTCGCTATGAGTCGGGTCCGACTTGACAGCACATAACAACAACAACAACAACAAAAAAAAACAGCTGAAGGAGTGGAGACTTACCCTGGAAGAAGAGCGTGATAGTTAAAGTTGTATGTCAACTTGGTGGGGGCTGGTTGAGTGGGGCTGGGCAGCTGGTGGTAGTTATTTCCCATGATGAGGCTGGCAATCAGCTCCATGGTGAGATCTACCACAAGCAGCTGAGTAGCTGTCTGGAATATGGTTTGCTTCCAGTATATAAGGAGAAGCCTTGAGGATAGTGTCTAGCTTATGGCATTCTTGAACCCTGCATGTAGCCAAGTCATTGTTCAGCAGCCTGCCATGCTCTGCTGACTTTGTGGCTTACAATGGACTTGAATTAATGGCCTGCTCTGTGATTTGGTAATATTGGACTGTGCCTTTTTACTTGTCAACCTTGGGCTTGGCACCCTCAGCAGCCAGCAGCTGTCTGAGTGAAGAAAAGCCTCTACCTTCAGTGGGCCGGGAGCTGGAGGCTGAGCTGAAGACCACAGCTGAGGGGCTTTCACCCAGCCCCTTGAGCCTGGCACTTTAAACTTAGACTTAAAGCCTCCAAACTGTAAGAGAATAACTCCTGTTTGTTAAGGCCATCCCATTTGTGGTATATTCTTGTCAGAGTGGCACTAGATAACCAGAACAAAGTGTATCTTAAATCCTAGAGCACTTTGGGAAGGTCAGGCTGCTCCTTGAAAGGGCTAGGGAAAAGGGGAACTAGGAAACATGCAAGTAATGAAGTTCTATGGGAATGCACCTGATACAGTACATGAAAGGACTCCTTCACTTTTCATGCCATGTGTCAGTTCAGTTACAACTCCATCTCTACTGCCAATCTGATTCTGATGTCTTTTTCTATGACCCCACAGATCTGGTTGTGTGAATCTCTTATAGCTATTCATTCATTCAGCCAATATGTCTTGAGTATTACTCTTGATTGGGAGCTCTGGTAGCACAGTGCCTAAGACATTTGCCTGCTAACCAGAAGGCGAGAGGTTCAAACCCACCAGCCACTCTTTTGAAGGGAGATGGGGCAATCTACTTCCCTAGTGATACTGCCTTAGAAACCCAGGGAGGGGTCACTATGAGTCAGATCCAACTCCATGGCAGTGAGTTGGGTTTTTTTTTTTTTTTTTACCCTTGATTGGATCTTCTCTTAAGTTCCGAGGCTTCTGGAATGTGGCAAACACTGAAAACTGCCTACCCAGTATTCATTCTTTCTATTTTCCTTATTAAGAAAATCCCAATTTTGTTCAGGGCAGCAATGTGCCTACTTAAAAAATACATTGCCCAGCTCTTACAGCTACAAGGGGGACACAAGTTGTAAGTAAAGGACTCACAGAAGGTTACTAGCTCAGTTTGCTCTTCACCTTTCCCTATCTGGAAATAGAACAAATACTAGAGATGAGTAGCCATCTTGAGACCAAGAAGAACAAAGGTTATGTATTAAAGATGTTGGTGCAAAATCATAGAAGGAATTAGTTGTTGCTAATATTATAAAAATATCGAAACCTTCAGATTTCATGTTATGAGAGAAAAACAAATCTTCTAATGAGGTAAAATCACTGTTGTGTGTGTGTGTGTGTGTGTGTGTGTGTTTTAACTTGCAATTCATTAAAATTTTAAATGGTGCAAATGGTGAATGAATCATAGGCCCTACCCAACCCTTTGTGTGGGGAGAAAGCAGATATTTTAAAGGCAATCATAAAAGAGTGCTATTACCTGCATTTAGGAAAGATACCTCGTTCTCTGGGGCCATATAACAAACACAGCTCAAAAGAGTTGGGGGATCAAAGAGGATTTATTAGAGGAAACAGTATCTGGATTGAGTTATGAAGAGAAAGTATGAGTTAGCAAGACAAAAGGAGATAGAGAATGCGACTGTGTTTGAATAGAGGCAGTTGAGAATGGCTGGAGCATAGAATAACAACTGAGTGCAAAGAGAGCAGAAAAAGCAGGAGATGTGGGCCTGGGTGCAAATCTTATTGCTATAGATTATGTTGTTGTTGTTGTCAGTTGCCATCAAGTCAGTTCCAACTCAAGGTGACCCCGTGTACAACAGAATTAAATTTTGCCAGTCCTGCACAATCTTCATGATCTTTGACATGCTCAAGTCCATTGTTGTAGTCACTATGTATTTTGAGGGCCTTCCAATCTAGGGGGCTTATCTTCCAGCACAATATCAGACAATATTCTGTTGTGATCCATACAGTTTTCATTGGCTAATATTTGGAAGTATATTGACAAACCTTTCTTGCTAGTCTGTCTTAGTCTGGAAGCTCTGATAAAACCTGTCCACCATGGGAGACACTGCTGGTATTTGAAACCTGGTGACAAAACTTCCAATATCATAGCAACATGCAGCCACCACAGTAGCACAGACAGAGAGGTGGTGGATAACAAACTTAAGGAGCATAGGATAATGGAACACTGCAATTTGCATTTTAGTATGCATGTTTGCTGAAGATAATTCAAAAGTGGTTGCAGCTGTAAATCGACAGGGATTTGTCAGAAATTCAGGCTGGATTCAGAAGAAGACATGGAATGAGGGATAATATTGCTGGTGTTAGATGGATTTTGGCTAAGAGCAGAGAATACTAGAAAGATGTTTGCCTATGTTTTATTGACTAGGCAAAGGCATTTGACTGTGTGGATCATAACAAATTATGAATAACATTGAGAAGAATGGAAATTCCAGAATACTTTATTGTGCTCATGAGGAACCTGTATAAGGACCAAAAGGCAGTCATTCAAACAGAACAAGGAAATATTATATGGTTTAACATTAAGAAGGGTATGTGTCAAAGTTGTATCATTTCACCATACTTAGACTGTATGCTGAGCAAAGAATCTGACAAGCTGAACTATATGAAAAACATGGCATCGGGATCAGAAGAAGACTCATTAACAACCTGCAAAATGCAGATGACACAACCTTGCTGAGAATGAAGAAGACTTCAAATATTTACTGTTGAAGATCAAAGACTATGCAACACCAAAGAATAATGTAGAATCTACAAAAACAATTGCATAACATGGATGAACTTGGAGAACATTATGCTGAGTGAAATAAGTCAATCACAGAAAGACAAATATTGTATTAGTTCACTATTGTAAAAAGTCAAGGAAAGGTTTATACGTGGAAGAAAACTCTTTGTTGGTTACCAGGGATGGGAGGGGAGGGAGGTAGCACTGCTAGATAGGTAGAAACAAGTATTAATTTGGTTGAAGGAAAGGGTTGTGTACCAAATGTGAGTGATCAACATGGTGGCATTGAGGAAGAAGAAGAGATAGAAGTACATGGTAGGTACAGACAACAAAGACGAACCATTTTGCATGTACAGTACTGCATTGTCAGTGATGGCAGGCATTGATCTACGGGTGGATAAATGGGTGGACAGCCTAAATGATCACTTATGTCTAAGTGTATGTGTGTGTGTGTGGGGGTGCCTATGACCACATATAGGGTTAGCAGACAATGTTTCTACGTATTTGTATGTGCTGTAAGAATGTCCAGGTCTATAGTAGAAATGACAAGGGGCAAGATTGTTGTGGCTTCTTGGCCACAACCAGCTACCCAGAGGGAGCTAATAATTGGACCTGTGGGCTTGGGACCATGGTCACAGGGGACATAAAGCACAACTGGCATAACATATTGCACGAAAACATTGTTCTACATCCTATGTTGGTGAGTAGCTACTGGGATCTTAAAAGCTTGCAAGTAGCCATCTGGATGTAATGATGGGTCTCTCCCCATCCAGAACAAAGAAGAATGAAGAAAACCAAAGATACGTGGAAACAATTAGTCCAAGGGACTGGTAGACCATGCGATCCTCAGCCTATAAGACCATGAGACTAGAACTAGATGGTGCACAACTACCACTGTCAACTACTCAGAGAGGGTTGGTGCAGGAGATCCTGGATAGAATGGAAGAAAAATGTGGACCAAAACTCAAAATCAAAAAAAAAAAAAAAAAACAGATTTACAGGTCTGATAGAGCTCTGTAAACTTTCACCCAAATCACAACGAAAATTAAAAACAAAACAAACAAACAAAAAAGACTATTGCCTTCAGTATGGATTATACCTCTACATAAAGAAAAGTCCTGAAAACTAGACCAATAAGCAACAGCATGGTCAATGGAGAAACGTTTGAAGTTGTCAAGGATTTCATTTTACTTGGATCCACAATCAATGCTCAGGGTAGCAGCAGCCAAGAAATCAAATGATGTGTTTCATTGAGAAAATTTGCTGCAAAAGACCTCTTTAAAGTATTAAAGAGCAAAGATATAAAAAGAGCAAAGAATATTAAATATACCAAAGACTGCCAAAAGAAGCAACAGATTTGTCTGGGAAGAAATATAGCCTGAATATTCCTTAGAAGTGAAGATGGTAAGACTGCATCAAATGTACTTTGCACATGTTATCAGGGAGACCAGTCCCTGGTTAAAAAGGAGCAGGAGGCAAGGCCAGGCCCCAAGCCCCCTAGAGCCAGGAAAGGGAGGGAGCAGGAGAGGCCAGGGATATGTGGAACAGCAGGATATCTAGGAGTAAAGGGGCAAGATATCCAGTTCAAAAGGGGCAGGAGGCAAGGCTAGCCTCTAGCCCCCTATTGCCAGGAACCTCGGAGCAGCAGGATATCCAAGTAAAGGGGAGGGAGGCATGGCTAGGCCCCAAGCCCCCTAGAACCAGGAAAGGGAGGAAGCAGCCAGGGACCACAAACTGGCAGGTTCCAGGTAGGAATTAGGTAAGGGGATGGTGCAGAGTTTTCCGACAGCTAAGGGAGACAAACTTGTCTGTCAGTTTGTCATCCTGTGGGGTTTGTACATTGCTATGAGGCTTGAGGCCGTGCCACTGGTGTTTCAGACACCAGCAGAGTTGCACATGGTGCACATGTTTCAAAGCATCTTACAGACTAAGACAGACTAGGAAGAAGGAGGAGGCCATTCACTTCTCAAAAATTGGCCAGGGAAAACCTTATGAATAGCAGAGCAACACTGACTGATACATTACTGGGCAACTTCATGAATAGCTCAGAAACATTGTCCAACACAGTGCAGGAAGATGAGCCCCTTGGGTAGGAAGACACTCAAAATAAGACTGGGAAAGAGCTGCCTCGTCAGAGTAGAGCCTACCTTAATGATATGAATAAAGTAAGTCTTTCAGGACCTCCATGTGCTGACATGACACAACTGAAATTGAGGAGAAAAAGCTGCAAACATCCATTAATAATCAGAACATGGAATGTACAAAGTATGAATCTAGGAAAATTGGAAGTTGTCAAAAATGAAAAAGAATGCATAAAGATTGATACCCTAAGCATTAG
>NW_006922220.1:138393-139278 GCF_000298275.1 Orycteropus afer afer | reverse complement strand
CTGATGAAGATTGAAGAATACAGTCTGCTGTATGGATTACATCTCAATATAAAGAAAACAAAAATCCTCACAACTGGTCCTATAAGCAACATTACGATAAATGGAGAAAAGATTGGAATCGTCAAAGACTTCACGTTGCTTGGTTCTACAATTGACGTCAATGGAAGCAGCAGTCAGGATATCAGACAACATATAGCACTGGGCAAATCAGCTGCAAAAGACCTCTTTCAAGTGCTGAAGAGCAAAGATGTCTCCTGGAGGACTAAGGTGCGCCTGACACAAACTATGGTCTTTTCAATCACTCATATGCATCTGAGAGCTGGACAATGAGTAAGGAAGACCGAAGAAGAATTGATGATTTTGAGCTGTGGTGTTGGCAAAGAATGCTGAAAGAACCATGTACTGCTAAAAGAACTAACAGGTCTGTCCTGGAGGAACTCCAGCCAGAATGCTCCCTGGAGGTGAGAATGGCCAGACTATGTCTCACATACTTTGGTCATGTTGTAAGAAGGGACCATTCCCTGGAGAAGGATGTCATGCTTGGTAGGGTGGAGGGTCAACTAAATAGGGGAAGGCCCTCAATGAGATGGATTCACACGGTGGCAGCAGCAATGGGCTCAAGTATATCAAGGATCATGGAGCTGGCTCAGGACCAGGTGGCATTTCATTCTGCTGTGCATAGGGTCACTGTGAGTCGAAGACAACTCGACGGCACTTAACAACAACAACTACAATCCCTGGAGAAGGACATCATGCTTTGGTAAAGAAGTGGGCCAGCAAAAAAGAGAAAGATACTGTGATAGTTGGAGCTGTGTGTCAACTTGGCTGGACCCCAGTTCTGTGTGGTTGTTCCCATGATGGGATCAGATGACTGTGTTCTGAGTG
>NW_006922220.1:136017-137939 GCF_000298275.1 Orycteropus afer afer | reverse complement strand
TATATATATATATATATAAGCTTTGCTGGTTTTTGTTTCTCTAGAGAACCCAGTCTAACACAGTTACTCAATGAGATGGATTGACACAATGGCTCTAACAATGGGTTCAAACACAGTAACAGTTATGAGGATGGCACAGGACTGGGCAGTGTTTCGATTTGTTGTACAAAGTATAACTATAAACCAGAACCAACTCAACAGCACTTAACAACAGTATTTGTACTACTTGGGTAGAGATTGAGCAGGTGGATTACAGTTGGGTGAATCATGATTGATGCTGTCATCCAGGAGAAAGAAGATGGGACCCCAGAGCTTTGGAGGAGGAGAGAACTTTTCTGAGGAGTTTAGTGGTCTGGTAAGTTGTAGCATGTCATCCACACATGGAAGCCCTGAGGTGCAAGAATTACACACAGGGGAGAGACAATAAGATAGGAGCTGTGTTATGCTGGGTTCTCTAGAGAAGCGAAACCAGTAAAACTTATATAAACATATGGAGAAAGAGAAATTCATCTTAGGAAAATGGCTCACATACTTATAGAAGCTGGCAAGTCCCAAGTTCTTCTATCACATATCAAGCTGGAGGCTTTTCCTGACTCACACAGCTGCAGGGCCTGATGAGCTGAAGTTTGGCAGGCAATACCAGCTGTTGACTCCAACGAATGACAAATCCAAGATCTCCAGGCCAAATGGTGGGTTGTTCATTTACAGCCAGTTGTAGGTAGCACAACAGGATCCTGATCCACAGAAGAGTGTTTCTTTTCCCAAGATGTCCACAAATATATTGGAAACAGGCCACACCCTTAGGAAATTGCCTTTTAACAGATTGTCTGCTCAAAACATATATATCCGATCCCATCATGCAAATAACCCACATCATGATTGCTTAAACCACACAAATTTGTGGTCCAGCCAAGTTGACACACAGCTCCAACTATCACAGGAGCCTTTGGGGAATGGTCGTCATATAGCACAGCCAGGGAAGATTCAGTAAGACTACAGGCAGAGGGACTTTTCAGGGATAATGCTTTGTTTACCAAAGGTGGGACTCTAGATGCTTCATGGAAAAATCTGGTAAAGCAGGGTCAGTGGGTAGCTGACTCAAAGGATGGAAGCTAAAATAATGTGGGGTGCTGGGAAATAAGTTATCATCCATCTTGCCAGTGATGGCAGGGATACAAGATGAGGAAGGGAGGCTAATGAGTTTTCAAGAGAAATCATCCCTGTAATCCCAGGTTGCAATTAATCAGTCAATAAACAAACAAATTGAATACCTACTACATGCCCTGCTAGGTGTTAAACACCAAGGTTCCAGTCAGTGGTGTACCGGAGCTGCTCTTAGAATACAAAGCAATGTGGGGCATACCCTTCCTGTCATCCCAGCATGTTTTTAATTACTCTCTTCTCTTATACAGCCACCTGTTTTTGTTAGGTGCTGTGGTAGTTATGTTTGTGTGTCAACTTGGCCAGGCCTGGTTGAGTGGCTGGGCAGCTAGTGGTAGTTATCCCCCATGATGAGACAGGCAGTCAACTCCATGGTGGGATCTTCCACAAACAGCTGATATGGGATATGGTCTGCTTCCTGAATATAAGAAACCTTGGGAATCATCTCTATCATATGGCACACTTGGCCCCTGCATGTAGCCATGTCATTGTTCAGCAGCCTGCCATGCTCTGCCAACCTTGGGACTTACAATGGACTTGAATTAATGGTCTGCCATGTGGTTTGGTAACATTGGGACTATGTCCTTTTTACTTGTCAACCTTGGGCTTGGCAGCCTCAGCAGTCAGCAGCTGTGTGAGTGAAGAAAACCTCTAGCTCCAGTGGGCCAGGAGCTGGAGGCTAAGCTAAAGCACAAGGCTGAGGGGCTTTCATCAGCCCCTAGATCTTGGCACTTTGAACATGGACTTAAAGCCTCCAAACT
>NW_006922220.1:133956-135287 GCF_000298275.1 Orycteropus afer afer | reverse complement strand
AGGTGTAATCCATACTACAGACTGTAGTCTTTAATTTTCATCAGTAAGTGCTTCAAGGCATCCTCACTTTCAGCAAGCAAAGTTGTCTCATCTGTGTATAACAGGTTGTTAATGAGTCTTCCTCCAATCTTGATGCTATGTTCTTCTTCCTATAATCCAGCCTCTCAGACTATTTGCTCAGCATATAGATTGAATAAGTATGGTGAAAGGATACAAAGTAGATGCACTTCCTTCTTGATTTTGAACCATGCAGTATCCCCTTGCTCTGTTTGAACAATAGCCTCCTGATCTAGTACAAGTTCCTCATGAGTACAATCAAGTGATCTGGAACTCCCATTCTTCTCAATATTATCCACAATTTGTTACGATCCACACAATCGAATGTTTTTTCATAGTCAATAAAACATAAGTAAACATATTTCTGGTATTCTTTGCTTTCAACTAAGATCCATCTGACATCAGCAAAGATATTCCTTGTTCCACATCCTCTTCGGAATCCAGTTTGCATCTCTGGAAGGTCTCTGTCAATGTATTGCTGCAACCATTTCTGAATTATCTTCAGTAAGATTTTACCTGCATGTGATATTAATGATAATTGTTCAATAATTTCCACATTGTGTGGGATCACCTTTCTTTGGAATGGGTACAACTATGGATCTCTTCCAGTCAGTTGACCAGGTAACTGTCTTCCAAATCTCTTGGCATAACTGAGTGGGTGCCTCCAGCAAGGCATCCATTTGTTGAAACATCTAAATGACTATTCCATCAATTCCTGGAGCCTTGTTCTTCACCAGTTCCTTCAGTGCAGCTTTGACTTCTTCCTTCAATACCATTAGTTCTTGATCATATGCCACCTTCTGAAATGGACAAAAATCAACCAATTTTTTTTGGTACTGTGACTCTATGTATTCCTTCCATCTTCTTTTGATGCTTCCTGCATCATTCAATATTTTGCCCATAGAATCTTTCAAGATTGCAACTTGAGGCTTATTTTTTTTCCTCAGTTCTTTCAGTTTGAGAAATGCTGAGCATGTTCTTCCCTTTTGGTTTTCTAACTACAGGTCTTCACACATTTTATTATACTAACTGGCTTTGTCTTCTCAAGCTGCTCTTTGAAATCTTCTGCTCAGCTCTTTTTTCTTGTCATTTCTTCCATTTCCTTTAGCTACTCTCTGCTCAAGGGCAAGTTTCAGAGTGTCTTCTGACATCTATTTTTGTCTTTTTTTTCTTTCTTGTCTTTTTAATGACCTCTTGCTTTCTTCATGGATGATGTCATTGATGTCATCCCACAATTCTTCTGGTTTTCCATCATTGGTATTCAATGCATCAAA
>NW_006922220.1:130931-132601 GCF_000298275.1 Orycteropus afer afer | reverse complement strand
CTATTTGTAAAGTTTTCTCTGGCCAGTTTTTGAGAAATGGATGGCCTCTTCCTTCTTCTAAGTCTGTCTAAGACCAGAAGCTCCACTGAAACCTCTTCACCATGGGTAAACCTGCTGGCATTTTGCAACACGGTGGCATACCTCCAGCCTCATAGCAAGCCACCACAGGATGACAAACTGACAGACAAGCTCATCTCCCTTAGTTGTTCCTAACCCCTCTGCACATGCTTACCTCAGGTCCTGGCCTTAATAGAGCCACACCCAAGCAAAAAGCAATCTCCAAGCTGCTGGCCTGCCTACATCAGTCCTTGGCCTTAATATAGAGCCACACCCAAGTGAAAAGCAGCCTCCAAGCCCCTGGCCTGCCTACCTCAGGCCCCAACTTTAACATAGAGCCATACCCAATCAAAAAGTAGCCTCCAGTTCCAGATCTGCCTACCTCAGTCCCTTGCCTTAATATAGAGCCACACCTAAGTGAAAAGCAGCCTCCAAGCCCAGGGCTGCCTACCTCAGGCCCTGGCCTTAATATACAGCCACACCCAAGTAAAAACCATCCTCCAAACCCCCAGCACAGCCACCTACAAGCCCATTAACCATTTCAGCATCTGTGCACCTCTCATAGTAAGCATTTATACTCACTTTTCACCTCCATAACTTGGACAGCAGACATCTGGATGCACTCTATTTCTTCAGAACAAGTCTCACAGTGAAAAAGATAAAGTAGTTTGACTCTTTGAGGCATTTAGAAACCTTCTCCAGAAATCCTTATGTTTTAGTTCTCCATTTGTTTATAAGATGTAGTATAAGTTGTTTAAAAGAAGTAGTAGAATGTGAAGTGAAGGATGTGTATCATGGAACCAGACTTCCGAGTTCAAATCCTACTTTCACAACTGTGGGCTGTGCTGTCATGCTAACTTCTGTAATATGGGCTGAGAGCCACACCTCACACCAGCACTGCAAGAATTAAAGAAGTTGACTTCTGTAAGATGGCAGGATATGCAGACAAGCTACACAGACCCCCTTCAACAAAGAAAAGAAAAATAAATTGACAGAGATAAAGAATATAATCCTAGAGCCCTGAGGTTTGAAAGGAAGTATACAGAAGTGGATTAGGCACCAACTAGTGAAAAACCTGAATGAAAACAGTAAGTACAGAGATGGTCAGAGCAGTGGACTTACTCTAACAGGAGCAAAACCCTGAATATTTCCAAGTTGTGTTGGGACCTGAGAACTGACCTAAAGATCAGCCCTGGTCCCCAAGAGCTGCAGGGATGACTGCGCTGGTGACCTATGATTAGGAAGGGAAACAGCAAGGAGGGAGAAAACCTAAGCTGTGGACTTTTGGCTGTCTGGAGGGTGCAACCATTTTGAATGTTTACAAGTGGTGGGCATTTTGGATTTTAAAGTGACAGAATTCTCATTGAGATTCCAAAGACCTAAGAGTAGGCTCCTTTTGCCAAGGATGGCAGACACGTAAGGAAGGCTGACAATGGGAAAGGAGACAGAGGGTGAGTGTATAAGTGCTGCCAACTAGCAAATAGAGGAGCACAGCACAGTACCCTGCTTACATAAGTAACATACAAACAAAACAAAGAAAATGAAAATCATGGGCAAGTCACTCCAACATGCAATCACCAATTAAATATAAACACAAAAATGTCACAATGCCT
>NW_006922220.1:126163-129463 GCF_000298275.1 Orycteropus afer afer | reverse complement strand
GATGTTTGAACCACAAGCCTTCTGGTTAGCAGTCAAGTGCTTTAGGCACTATGCTACCAGAAATACTAAAACAATAGCAATGAAGGAAGTGGTAACACGATACATAAACAAAACGAGCTCAGCACAGAAAATTATAAGGAACAAAGAAATAAACACCATGAAAAACCACATAACAAAATGACAGCAACAAATTTATCTTGTCCATAATTATATACCTGACAAGTGACTTATCTCCAGAATTTATAGAAAACTCCAACACCTCAACAACAAAAAGATTAACAGTCCAATTTAAAAAATGGGCAGAAGACATGAATAGACACTTCACCAAAGAGAATATTCAGGCGGCAAGTAAATACATGAAGAAATGCTCACGATCATTAGCCATCAGAGAGATGCAAATCAAAACAACAATGAGTTGTCATCTCACCCCAACACTAACAGCAAAGTTCAGCAAGACAGATAATAACAAATGCTGGCGAGGATGTGAAGAGATTGAGACTTTCATACACTGCTGGCAGGACTGTAAAATGATTCAACCACTATGGAAAACAGTATGGCAATTCATTAAAAAGCTGGAATTAGAAATACTATTTGACCCAGCAATCCCATTACTAGAGATATATCCTAAAGAAGTGGGAGCCAGGACAAGAAACAGATATATGCACACCCATGTTCATCACCAGAAGGAAGATTACTTAGGCAGTGATACTGCCTTGGAAACCCAAGGAGGGGTCACTATGAGTTGGATCTGACTCGAAGGCAGTGAGTTTGGTTAGGTTTTGGATGTTCATCGCAGCTCTATTTAAAATAGCAAAAAGATGAAACAATCTACGAGCCCATCAACAGAAAAATGGATTACCAAACTATAGTACATACACACAGGGGAATACTGTGCAACACTAAAGAATAATGTAGAATCTGAAAAACACCGCATAACATGGATGAACTTGGAGACATTATGCTGAGTGAAGTAAGTCAACCACAGAAGGGCAAATATAGTATTAGTTCATTATTGTAAAAAGTCAAGGAAAGGTTTAATATTTTCTTTGTTGGTTACCAGGGGTGGGAGGGGAGGGGAGAGAACACTCCAAAAAAAAAAAAAAAAAAGCATTGACACATGTTACTTTAATTTTGTGTATTTCACTCTACATCAATTATATTTCAATAAAATGCATTTAAAAAAAGAAAGAAAGAAAGACTTAAAGGAGTTAATGTCTGTCAAGCACTTAAGATGGATCTTGGTGCACAATCAGCTCAATTTATATTGGATGTTATCATTGTGGTATGTCTGTCATCATAAAAACATAATTGCAAACCAAGCTAGTGTCCTCTAAGATATCTACTTACTCCAAAGCTACCACCTTTTTTCCAACAAAAATCAAAGGATGTGTTACATTGGGCAAATCTGCTGCAAAAGACCTCTTTAAAGTGTTAAAGTGCAAAGATGTCACTTTGAAGACTAAGGTGTACTTGCCCCAAGCCTTTGTCTTTTCAATAGGCTCATATGCATGTGAAAACTGGACAATGAATAAGGAAGACCAAAGAAGAATAGATGCATTTGAATTGTAGTGCTGGTGAAAAATATTGAACAGATGGTGGACTGCCAGAAGAATGAACATTAGTCTTGGAAGAAGTATACTTGGAATGCTCCTTAAAAGTGAGAATGGACAGACATCATCTCTCATACATTTTACATATAATCAGGAGGGATCTTTTCCTAGAGAAGGATACCATGTTTGGTAAGGTAGAGAGTGAAAAAGGAGAAGGACCTCAACAAAATGGATTGACACAGTGGTTGCAACAATGGGTTCAAGCATAGCAACGACTGTAAGAATGACACAGGACTGGGCAGTGTTCCATTCTGTTGTCATAGGGTCACTATGAATTGAAATTGACTTGAAGGAACCTAAAAACAACATCACACTTTTGCCTTTATTACCCCTACCAGAGCCCATTTCCTCATCTGCATCTGGTGCTAAAATAGCTTATTAAAAAAATTCCTGTTGCGTTTTCACTACCATGGCTAAAAGCAACAAGAAGGAGGGAAAACAACAAAAACATGCGTCCAGGAAAAGGAGTAGAACCCATTGAAAAGTTCTATTGGGATTCATTATCAATAGGAGAGAAGACTGAGGTTGCTGTGGTAGTTAAGTTGTTTGTCAGCTTGGCTGGGCCTTGTTTTGAGTGGCTAGACAACTGGATGTAGTTATTCCCTGTGATGAGATTGGTAATCAGCTACATGGTAGAATCTACTGGAGCAACTCAGTAGCTGTCTTAGGGATGTAGTCTGCTTCCAGTATATAACAAGAAGCATTGAGAAAGGTCTCTGGAGCTTTTTGGCATGCTTGGACCCTGCATGTAGCTGAATCATTCAGCAAGCAGTCTGCCATGTTGCCTGCCAATAGTGAGACTATTCCTGGACTTGAATGAATGACCTGCTGTGTTGTTTGATGATCTTGGGACTGTGGCACTGTATTTGTTGACTTTGGGTTTATCAGCCTCAGCAGCCAAAAGCTGGGTGAAAGAAGCATCCAGCTTCAGTGGGACGGGAGCAAGAGACAGAGCTGAAGCCCAAGGTTGAGGGGCCTTCACCCAGCCCCTAGAGCTGGCACTTTGAACTCAGACTTCTAGTCTCCTAAGCTGTAAGAGTTGAAGCCACCTATTTGTGGTATTTTCTGTTAGAGTGGCACTAAATGACCAAAACAGTTGCCCTAGATTCATGGTCCCAGAAATAAAAAGCCATCAAAATGTCTACATTATGGTCTAGGAGGCCCAGACAAGAATTTTAGAAACCTGGTGGGGGGTTCTTCTTTGGGTTAGAAAGAACAGTAGGAAAGGAAGGGAGCCATTGCAAGCATCTCTTTTTCCTAGTGTTTAGCACAGAAAGAAAGCAGTCTACTTCAGTTATGCCCTTTTCTGAAACTTTGTAGGCCAGTGAGTTTATGGATCTCAAGTAAGCCTAGCTGTATGACCTTGGACATATTGGCTTCTTTGTGCTTCAGTTTTGTTATCAACCAGCTTTATTTGTTCTTTCTCTTTTACTGGACTGAGGTACACTTATTTTTGCTTTCTGGTGGCACCTGACTGAGGAGGTTAGGATGCTAACTATGCCTGTTTTAAAATCTGAGTTGAAAGTTACAGGCAGTAAGAGCCATTGAAATTACAGAGAAGGAAAGAGAAGTTTCTTTCTTTCTTTTTTTCTTTTTTTTTATTTTTTATTGTGATTTGGGTGAAAATTTACAGAGCAAATTCACTTTCTATATAGCAGTTCACATACACTTTGTCTCATGACATTGACCA
>NW_006922220.1:122384-126063 GCF_000298275.1 Orycteropus afer afer | reverse complement strand
ATATAGCAGTTCACATACACTTTGTCTCATGACATTGACCACAATTTACCACAATGCAACAGCTCCCCTCCCACTTCCTCCTGATAGTTACCTCTTCCCTGTGTCCATCCAAGAAGAGTTTCTTGTACTGTTTGTGATGGCTATTCAGGGAAGGCTTTGGAGAAGGAAGGGCATTATCCTGGATTGCATAATCATGAATATTATAGGGATGAGAACCGAGGTATAGTTAGTTTGAGGAGCTGGGATGATGTCATCAGGCACCAGACTGCTTCTCTCCATCTCTGAGACCATCTTGTCCTAGCTGGCTTCATCCCCAGACTGACTTTCCACCTGGTAGATAGATGGATGCCCAAGGAAGCTTCAGCTACAAGACAATCTTCTTTCCTAATAAGACTAACAAAAGCCAGTGATGGAGCCTTTTTGATTAACTCCTATACCCTGTGTCTCCAGCTAGGGTCTGCTCTTATTAACCAGGTAGGGATCACATGCTCAGCCTGCTACTGAATTGGGGTGGGGCCAACTCCACCCTAAATGGGATATTTTACCAGAAGTGGTGGGAATGGGTATTTTGCAGGCAGAAAAAACACCCAACCCCCAGAATATGCTGTGCTTTTCCCATGATTCTACTCACCTCCTTTTCTTCTTAGCATGAGCACTGGTCAATAACTGTGGCCTGGGCCACCCTCCTTGCCCATTTTATCTTTCTGCTGCCCTCTCTGATTGCTGGACTCACCTAGGAGTTCAATAAGACTGGGGGAGCAACCAGAAAGTCAGGGATTCCATGCATGGAATGGTTCAGCTGTGTTTGGCTTAAACTGGGCATTTAAGCTCATCATGAATTATATTATTTCTATTTGAAAAATCCATTCAGTCTTTCACAGTTCCTCTACAAATAAGCTTTTGGAGGATAAGTGTTCAGAAGCTAGGGGTGATTGTTTCCATCTAAATCAATCTTGCTTGTCAATCTTCCCACCTTTTGTAAAATAAAAACAGCTGGCCAATATGGTCCAAGCACAATCCTAAGTTACTCAACCTTGCCCTAGTGAGTAGAATAAAAGTTTTCATCCTTTGACTACTGTATCTACTTTTGTGTCTCCTCTGCCCTCACATTATTTCATCCATTTCCTACTTGGATTCCCAACAAGCAAAATAAGCACAGGCTTATTTGAGCTTCCTTATGAATCTGTAGTGAACAGTTTCCCATATTTTTCACCACATCGTGTGAAACTGTTCACTACAGATTAGTAAATAAGCACAAGTAAGCACATGTTTATCTTACTTATTGGATAATCTTCCCCTGTTCTAACTTCAACACTAAGTCTTCTCTTCCCATCTACTCCTACCAAATCATGCCACATTCCTACTAAAAAGAAGTATTAATGATTTCACTTATCTGTTACCCTAAAAACTCCTTCATTAAAATCATGGCCAGTACAAGTAGGGACAGCAAGAAGAATTGAGAAGTTATTCACAGGTAAAGCCAACCATCATGTAAATCACTTGAGATCATAGGACTTCTGGAAAAGCAGTAGTTAGTGGGGACAAAACTGGGGTCAGAAATCAAGATTATGAAAAGTTATATTGTTATATCTATAAAAAGATTTTTTAAGTACAAGAAACAGAAACAGCCTCCAGCTAAATGAAGGAAGAAAAAACAATTTATTAGAAGGATATTAAAAACAAAAACAAAAAAAAACCTCCCTGCTGTCAACTCGGATCTGACTCATAGTGACCCCTCCTTGGGTTTCTGAGGCGGTATCATTACAGAAGTACCAATCTTCCTTCTGAGGAGTAGCTGGTGGGTCTCCACAAAACAGGAAGTAAACCTGACTGGTCATGTCTCATGGAGAACAGAAACCAGAATGGTTCTGAGACTCTAGACCAGAAACCAGTTGCTATTGAGTCAACTCTGAGTCATGATGACCCCATGTGAGACATAGTAGAATTGGACTCTATAGGATTTTCAATAGGTAAGATCTTTTAGAAGTAGATCACAAGAACTTTCTTCTAAAGTTCTTCTTGGTAGACTCAAACTTCCAAACTTTCAGTTAGCAGACAAATGCATTAACCAGGCAGGGATCTGGTTTCACTGAGGACTCTGAAACTCTAGGCAGTAAGAACTGTTTTCTGTCCCTTTAAGACTCATTTAAGATTCAGCCTTCTAGGTGTCTGGACCCACCAACCACTCCTCAGAAGGAAGGTTGGGCATTCCTACTTCCGTAGTGATATTGCCTCAGAAACCCAAGGAGGGGTCACTATTAGTCGGGGCCGACTCGATAGCAAACAACAACAACAACAACAGGTGTCTGGTTGGCCCACTCCAGAAAGGCCATCAGTATTCACTGCAATGGAGGGAGACAGATTCTCCAAAGGAAAATTGAAAAAGGCAAAGGAAAACAGAGACAGGCAAAACCAATGACTCTTCAGTGCACGTCATAATGATGTATTTGTGGTTTTCTCATTTAGACCTTGGGTTTGCCTTTCTGTGCTGTTTCTCTTTCTCAGAGAGAACTACAGAGATAAAGTTACTAAGTAATTCATTCCAAAACAATTCCACACAAAAAATCTTTAGCTATTATTTATCTGATAAGGGTCTAATCTGTAAAATCTATAGAAAACTGCAGCAACAACCTAATCACAAAAAGGGCAAAGGACTTGAATAGAAACTTCACGAAAGAGGACATCCAAGCAGCCAACAAACTTATGAAAAGTTGTGCACAATCATTAGGCATTAAAGAGAGGCAAATCAAAACTACAATGAGATACCATCTTACTCTGACTAAAATGGCACTAATTTCAAACAAACAAACAAACAAAAGAAAACAAAAAATGGTGGTGAAGACATGAGGAAACCGGAACACTTATTCATTGCCAGTAAAATGTTACAACCCCTATGTAAAATTGATGGCACTTTCTCAAAATACTAGAAATAAAACAACCATATGATCCAGTACTCACTTCTAGATATGTACCCTAAAAAACCAAACTCAGTGTCATCGAGCCAATTCTGACTCAGAGCAAACCCCACTGGGTTTCCAAGGAGGTTAATCTTTATGGAAGTAGATTTCCCTATTGTCCTTCCATGGAGCGGCTGGTGGGTTTGAACCACCAACTTCTGGATAGTAGTCAGATGCCTTAGGCACTATACTGCCAGAACTCCTTAGATATATACCCAAGATACCTAAAAATAATTAAATTAACAGACAAACGCATACCTGTATTCATTGCTCTTTTATTCATAGCAGCAAATAAATGGAAACAACCGAAGCACGCATCAATGGATGAATAGATAAGCAAATTATAGCACATACATACAATGAGGTACTATGCAACCATAAAGAACAATGATGAATCCACAAAACATATCATAAAATGAATGTACCTAGAAGGCACAATACTGACTGAAATAAGTCAAGCATATAAGGACAAATATAGCATGAGCCCTCTTTTTTCAGAAGACCAATAAAGAAATCAATATAGAGACCAATGTTCATTGATGGTTATGGGAGAGTGGAGGAAGAGTACACTTTATACCATGTTGTTGTTAGGTGCTGTTGAGTTGGCTCCAACTCATGACTATTCTATGTACAACAGAACAAAACACCATCTGGTCCTGCACCATGCTCACAATCCTTACTATACTTGAGCCCATCATTGCAGCCGCTAAGTCAATCCATCT
>NW_006922220.1:116558-121501 GCF_000298275.1 Orycteropus afer afer | reverse complement strand
GATTTACAAAACATCACAGAATGGAGGACAATGGCTAGAAAGGCCACATCAAGCAATTCACTGCAAACACCAAAGCTCAAAAGCATCAATTCTTCTTCAATCTTCGTTATGCATTTTCCAGCTTTCACACAGTAGCATATGAGGCTACTAAAAATACCATGGCTTGGGTTAGGCACAATTTAGTCTTCAAAGTGATATCTTTACTCTTCAATACTTTAAAAAGGTCATTTGCAGCAGATTTGCCCAGTGCAATGTGACTTCTGATTTCTTGATTGCTGCTTCCATGGGTGTTGATTGTAGATCCATCTAATAAGAACTCTTTGACAATATCAATCTTTTCTCCATTTATTGTGATGCTGCTTATTGGCCAGTTGTGAGGATTTTCATTTTCTTGATGTTGAGGAGTAATCCATGCTGCAGACTGCTATTCTTTAATCTTTATCAGTAAGTGCTTCAAGTCATCTTCACTTTCACTTTCATCAAGTAAGCTTGTGTCGCAGATTTTTAATGATTCTTCCTCAAATCTTGATGCTGCATTCTTTTTCATATAGTCCACCTTCTCAGATTATTTGCTCAGCATACAGATAGGATAAATATGGTGAAAGGATACAACCCTGACATATACCTTTCCCAATTTTAAAGCATGCAGTACTCCCTTGTTCTGTTTGAACAACAGCCTCCTAGTCTATATATAGGTTCATCTTGAGCACAATTAACTGTTCTGGAATTCCCATTCTTCTCAATGCCTAAGACATTTGACTGTTAACCAGAAGGCTGGCAGTTCAAACCCACCATCCATTCTGCAGAAGGAAGACTGGGCAATCTACTTCTATAGAGATACTGCCTCAGAAATCTAAGGAGGGGTCACTATGAGTCGGACCCAACTCAATGGCAGTGAGGCTCAATGCTATCCATAATTTGTTATGATCCACACAGTCAAATACTTTTGCATAGCCAATAAAACTCAAGTAACCATCTTTCTGTTATTCTTTGCTTTCAGCCAAGATCCATTTGACATCAGCAATATACCATAGAAACTAGTGATTTTTGGTGATGGAAAATGGCACCAAATGTGGATATAGTGAGCACAGTAAAAATGAATATTTGAGCACATATGGATGGGTATAGCCAAATTCCTATGCATGTAGGTACCAGTGTGTATTTAAGTAAGAACAGATAGAAATAGCTATAAACCAAAAAACCAAACTCACTGCCATTGAGTTTATTCTGACTCATAGTGACCCCCATTGAGTTTCTAAAGCTGTAAATCCTTTGTTCTTTTTTATTTTATTTTACTTTATTTTATTTATTTGTTTGTTTGTTTGTTTGAGGATTTGGGTACAAATTTACAAAGCAGATTCCTTTCACTCTCAACGGTTCATATACATTTCGTTTCAAAGCACCAATTAAAACCCCAACAATAAACAGTTCTCCTCCCATCTATGCCCTGTGACTATTCCTTCCCTGTGTCCTTCTTAGCTATGCATTCCAGTCTGTTCATCTTTCCCCTTATGCAAATGCTGCCCTTCTGATCTTTTATGGTTCATTGATTTAAGGGGTGCATCTTCCTGGGGTAGGTATTATGCTCATAGGCCTTTCTACTGTTTGGCTGAGAGCTAATCCATGGAAGTGAGTCCAGTTCCAGGCCAGAAGGATAACCCAGAGCTATCATCTTGGGGCCTTCTATCCAACTATCTGGAGCTCTGGTGGCATGGTGAATAAGGCATATATGGTTGCTAACCAGAAGCTGCAGTTCAAACCCACCAGCTGCTCCATGGAAGGAAGATGGGGCAATCTATTTCCATAAAGATTTAGAGCCTCAGAAACCCAATAGAGGTCATTATGAGTTGGAATCACCTCAGTGGCAGTGAGTTTGGGTTTGTTGTTGTTGTTGTTGTTTATCCAACCAGTAATTCTGGTCATTTCTGTGTTTTTGAATTTTGCTCCATATTTTTCCTCCCACTCTATCCAGGATCTCCAATTGTGATCTCTTTCTGAGTAGCTGGCATTGATAAAGTCTGTAAATCTTTACAGAAGCAGCCTGCCTCATCTTTCTTCTATGGAGTGACTGGTGAATTTAAACCACCAGCCTCCTGGTTAGTAGCCAAGTTCCATAACTGCTACACCATGAGTGCTCCTTAGAAGTATCTAAAAAAAACAAAACCCACTGCCAAGGTGCCAGTTCTAACTCATAGCGACCCCATTGGGTTTCCAAAGCTATAAATCTTTATGGAACTAGATTGCCTCATCTACCTTCTGAGGAGCAGCTGGTGGGTTTTAACTGTCAGCTTTCAGTTAGCAGCTGAATGTCATACCCACTACACCAATAGAGCTCCTTAGAAGTACTATAGGTACATGTAAATACAATTATGTCAATGCAAGGCACATATATTCATTGAAGACACAAATAGGAATACTACTCAGACATAACCAAACACCTTCCAATACTGTTCTTCTGTGTTTGAAGGCTTAGTACCATAGTCTTATGGGACAACTCAGTAAATTGACATAATACAGTTCACAAAAATAATGATTTACATCCTAGTGAAATGAGTAGTGTCTGGGGTTTTAAAAGCTTGCAAATATCCATCTAAGATACAACTATGGGTCTCTACTTGCCTGGAGAAAATATAGTACCAAAGTACCTAAAGCAAAGAGAAGAAACAAATTTACATGAGCCACAACCTCATCTACCCCGAAACTAATAGAACTAGATGGTGCCCAGCTACCACAATGACCTTTCTGACGAAGGTCATAATAGCTGGTCCCAAGCAGAATGGGAGAAAAATATAGAGCAGAACTCAAATTCTTATTGAAAAAAGAAAATCCAGACAAGCTGTAACAGTAGAGAACAAAGGACTCTCTGTGACTTCACCCCTGAGACATTTTTAAACCTGAAATTAAGACTATCACCTGGTATCACCTATAAGTGAAATATAAGAGTGGCACACACAAAAAAACGATATTACCTGTGAGATCAATGTCCTGCTCAAAAACTATCCTTATGAAACCAAGAGATAAATAATTATTTAAATGCAAAGATAAGACGATAAGGGGGCAGGGAAACTAGAGTTCTGGAAAAGGAACAAATTAAACACAATTAAACGGAATGTTGACACATTGTGTAAATGTAATTAATGTCACTAAACAATTTGTGTGGGAACTTTCTAATAGGAACTTAACTTGCTGTGTAAACTTTCACCAAAAAATAAAATATAATACATATTTTTTAAAAAATCCACAGACACTTTACTGAGTACTTATGTTAGATCCTCTGCTGGTCACTACACATAAAAAAGCACTATCGTGCCCACCAAGGTTTAGAGGGGAAGATGGATGTATAACGCATCAAGGGTAATCAAGTATTGTTGGTGCTATAGAAGAAGCAACTGCAGGGAAAGTGAGAATCAGAGAATGTATGAGCAGATCCACCTAGGAAATGAAGCTTGAGAAAAGCATCTTTGAGGAGGTGACACTGAGTGATACAGGAAAGATGGGGCAGGCAAGGGGTCAATGGGGAGACCAGAGCTCAGACCAAGTTGCAGGATAGTATTCTAGACAAAGAATGTTCTGTGGAAAGGCAAAGCACAGGGACACCAAACACCCTGGGTTGTTTTTGTTTTTGTTTTTGTTTTTTTAATTTTTATTTATTTATATTGTTTTTTGGGTGTTTTTTTTTTTTTAAAAAAAAAAAAGACATAGAGTTAGTTCTTTTAACCACTGAGAGTGAAGTGGGATATGATGAGAAATAAGGCTAGAGAGGAAAACACAAACCAGGCAAAATCATGGAAGGTCTTTGTAGTCCATACTAAGGATTTTGGAATGAACCTCTTGGCAAAGGGGAACTTTAGAAGGATTTGAAACAGAAAAGTGGCATGATTCATATTTTAGGAAGGGCCTATGGGCCTAGAATGAAGAATGGCTTAGAAGAGTAAGGAAAATAGAAGTGAATAAAGTAGCAAGAAAAATATCGCAAAAGTATGCAAGAACTAGAACTAAGGCAATAATAGTGAGGGTGAAGAAGTGTCAATAAGTAGGCAAGATGTTAAGAAGGAAACATCAATAGGACTTAGACCTAATTTGTTAGGAATAGTGAGGGAGAAGAAAGCATCTAGGATCCTCCATGTTTATATGGCTTAGTTAAAGTTGTAGATGGTTGCACTATTCTCCAAAAGCTGAGTCTTCATGAAAGAAGAGGAGTAGGTTTGGGAAAGCAAAAGATAATTCTGGTGTCAAATATTTACTAGATATTGGAATGTATGTGGGATGCTGGGAAGCTCTCCGGAAGTGTCCCAGAGCTGGGAGACATCAGCATGTGGGAGTGTATGAAACAGATGTGAAGAGTGTGAGAAATAAGGAGAGAAGATGGCTTTGGCCTCAGAGCTTTGAAGTAGAAAAGGAAGAACCAAGAGAGCAATCTGAGAAGGAGCTGTCAGAAAGGAAGAGACCCAACAGAGTATTGTCTGAAAAGACAGCAGAAGCTTAAAACAAAGAAAAAAGAGGAAGTAATATATAATATGAAATGCCTCAGAGAAATCACCCACAGTGAGGCTCAATTAAAGTCCACTGGATTTGATATTTAGAAGGTGATTGGTGACCTAAGCCAGAGATATTTCATTGGAGTGTTTGGACCAGGAGTCAAATTAGAGTGAGTCAAAGTAAGGGTCTGTCAGGAGTGGGAGCCATAACTGTAGGAAGCTGACTTCTAAAACTCATCCTTTCCGAAAGGCTTCATCAATCTTGAGATGCCAGTACCTTGTGCTGCTGGCACCAAAATGACCTAGGTCTCTGAGAAGGAGTGACTATATGCACTGTAGTAAATTACTTTGTGTGGCTTTTCTACCCATAAGTCTTTGTAAACTCCAAGGTGGGATTTGCTATGAGCAACTGAGGAGCTCCTGATTGCTGAAGGTGTCCACCTGGAGTATTTCTGTTGGGAGTGG
>NW_006922220.1:113896-116171 GCF_000298275.1 Orycteropus afer afer | reverse complement strand
AACCCAGGAGAGAGGTGGTGGGTGCTTTGGGAGGAACGGTTGGTGAAAGGGCTGGAGGGAGGCAGCATGTTTGGCCTTGCAGTAATAGGCCTTGGGTCACTGCTGCCTTCCTCTTGTGAGATTAGAGGAGGTCAGAACATGTGGCCTCCTTGCCGTTTTTGCACTATAAAGTTATTAATTCATTGATCCATTCATTTATCAAACATTTATAGCATCTACTATGTGCCAGATACTGTGCTAGGCACCCTGGACCCAAAAGATGAGTAAGATGCAAAAACTGCCCTAGAGTCTTATGATTTAATGGAGGAAACAGACACATTAACATCAAATATGCCATATAGTAGAGTCTGTGTTGTAACTGAGTTTTGTAGAATGAGGGACATCAGGGGAGTTTTCATGGAGAAGTGACAATAGAACTGGGTCTTTAGAATAGACAATGGCCAGCCAAGACAGTCTTTGACACAGGTGATACTTTTTTGTTTCATATAGAAAAGTAATGAATTTTCACAAATTTAATACACTCATGTAACTGGCACTCAGATCGAGAAACAGAATATGACCAGCACCCCAGAAGTCCCCTTGTCTTACTTTCTTGAGCCGCACCATGCTCAAGACTTTTGCCCCACATCAACCCCTTTTTCTTTTTTACTTAAGAAAAGACTTAGCACTCATTTGTGTCTACTGTCTTTTGCTCAATGTTACATTTGTAAGGTTCTTCTGTATTGCTACACATAGTCACTGAAGGTCCCTCTCAGGTTGGCCTTTAGGAAAATGTAACAAAGGTGTGACTGAATCTCATTTGTGGATTATGAAAATCAGCCCTTTCCTTTGCTTTATAGTCCAAGCATATATAATCAGCTCCTTACACCCTCACCAAATTTAAATAGGTGGAGTTGGCTCTCTCCACTTACACATGTCCCTCCTTAAGACTCTATAGTAATGTCTTAGATTGCTTATAGCACTCATGTAAATGTAAATTCTCTTATATGTAAGTGTGTGCACAGTTGTAAAGGTGTGTGTGTTTGTGTGTAAATATGTGTTCAGAGGGAGAGAGGAGAAAGAAATTCTGTGGGCCTGTGCCCCGTTTTGGAGCCGGGGTGGCAGAAGTGGCTAGCAGAACATCCCAGAAATAGGCCAGCTTGCAGGATGTATGGTAATCTGAGCCTTCAGAGCCCCCAGCTGTGATGAACAGAGCGGGAAATGGAGCTCTGGAGTGGCAGGGTGTGAATGACAAGCCAGAGCACAGGCTAGGCTGGTAATGAAGGAGCCGCCCTCGGAGGAGACCTAAGTCATTACTGTCATTCTAACTGCCACTCTCTTGAGTGCTTAGGAAGCTTGTAAATCCCAAAGCAATCCATTCCCCCATTTCTGCTGGAAGAAAAATAAGAAATGAGTAATTCCTGCCTGTCTTCTTAACAATACATCAAGATCCTGCAGAGAATATGCTTTCAAGCCAAGGCCTGCAGATGTGAGGCAGCCAGCAGCTTCTACTGCTAGGGTACATGCTGCCTGATGACTCTCCATAAAATTCCTGAAGAAAGAGGTTATATTACCAATAAAACCCACCCTTGTGGTCTCTCTTGGCTGAGCTTTATCCTGGGTTCTCTTTATTCTTCCTTTCATGTATTCGGAGGTTAATGAGCTAGCATTTTCAAGGGCAGCTCTCCATTCCAAGGAGGGCAAGCTCTTTTCCCTCTCCACATAGAATGAAGATTTATTCTTTCTCAAATTGACAGCAAAAATGTTTTGAAACCTGGTCTGCCTTTTGAAAGTACTCTAGTGTAAATCCTGTAAGCTGAGATCCTGGTAGATATGGTAAGATGAGGGTATAGAAAGACAGTATCTCCTGACCTCGGAAATACATTTATAAGAATTGGCTTTCTCTCTACATCCACCCAATATAGTATTTTGCCATATTTCTCTTCTCCCTCTCTCTCTCTCCCTTTCTCTCTCTCTCTCTTTCTATCAGAGTTTATATATATATATTTTTACTTTTCTTGTCCAAGAGTCTAATTCTTTTCTACGTTGGCAGAGTGGCCTCTGGTTTAGAAATAACATCCTCCAGTAGCTTCAGAATATTCATTGGAAACCAGAGCCCTTAGAGGTTGAAGAATTTGCAGCTCTGTAGGAGCAGAATAGGGACTGTTGTTGTTGTTGTTGTTGTTGTTGTTTGCCATCGAGTGGGCCCCGACTCATAGCAACCCCTCTTTGGGTTTCCAAGGCAGTATCACTACGGAAGTAGGAATGCCCAACCTTCCTTCCGAGGAGTGGCTGG
>NW_006922220.1:105465-113636 GCF_000298275.1 Orycteropus afer afer | reverse complement strand
ACCAGAAGGCTGGCGGTTCAAACCCACCAGCCACTCCTCGGAAGGAAGGTTGGGCAATCCTACTTCCATAGTGATACTGCCTCGGAAACCCAAGCAGGGGTCGCTATGAGTCAGGGCTGACTCGACGGCACATAAGAACAACAACAACAAGTCTGTGTGAGGGAGCTCTGGTTAGCGTAGGGCCTAAGACACTTGACTGCTACCAGAAGGCTGGTGGTTCAAACTCACCAGCCACTCCTTGGAAGGAAGGTTGGACAATCTACTTCTGTAGTGCTGCTACCTCGGAAACCTAAGGAGGGGTCGCTATGAGTTGGGTCCGACTCGATAGCACATAACAACAACAACAAAAAACAACAGTCTGTGTGAATATTTCCCTGATCACAACTTGTCCTCGAGAGAAATATGATACTATATGCCATAAGATTTCTGGTGGCATAGTGGATAAGACATCTGTCTGTTAACCAGAATGTTGTAGGTTCAAACTCACCAGCTGCTCAGTGGGAGGAAGATGAGGCAATCTACTTTCGTAAAGATTTACAGCCTTGAAAACCCACTGGGGGTAATTATGTGTTGGAATTGACTCAATGGCAGTGGGTTTGCTTTTTTTTTTTTTTTAATACACCACATGAGGTTATTCTTTACTTCTAATGGGTAACATATGGCCCCTTTCCCAGGAGTATTTGCATTTCAACAAATTCATGTAGTTTACAAAAAATGTTCCTTTTTATTTCCTTCTCAGCACATGGTAGGTTGAACTTCTCCACCCCTGTGAAATCAGATTTGGCCACATGACCCATTTTGGCCAATGAACTACATGAAAGCTTTAAGAAGCAGTACATATTTTCCACATTCCTTTTTCCTGGTTCAGTAATTGAAAACACATATCTAGGTGGAATCTGGATCCCTGAATGACTGCAGTGAGTAGAGTACCCTGTTCACTCACATTTGACCTGCAGGTGGAGGGAAAAATGCATTTTGTTTGATTAACATCAGAGATTTTGTGATTGTGTGCTACCTATAACCTAGCTTATTCATTCTGATAAATACACTGTGAAATAGCAGACATAAAAAATTAGATGGTGCCTAACTACCGCTGCTAACCACCCTGAAAGGAACATGACAGAAGGTCCTGGATAGAGTGGGAGAAAAATGTGGACCAAAACCCAAAATTATAAAAAATACAAGGGTTACTGGTCAGATATAGACTGGTGAATCCCCAAGACTATGGCTCGTAGTCACCCTTCAAGCTTAGAAGTGAAGTCACCAAACTTTCAGCCAAACAATTGTTAAGCCTATTAAATGAACAGTAACACCAGGGAGGTATGATATTTTTAGAACAATCAAGCTTAAGAGATCAAAAGGGCAACATTTGTCAAAAAAAAAAGGTAGAAGGCCAGATGGGGTGGAGAAAAAAGATGTATGGAGTCAGGGAAAACAGGGAATAAGTGGAATGAATGCAGTCACATTGTGGGGATTGCAATCAATGTCATGAAACAAAATATGTATGAACTGTTGAATGGAAAATTAAGTTGTTCTGTAAACTTTCACAAAAATCGCATTTAAAAGTGTAAAAAAACATGTATCCCCAACAATACTGAACAATCTTAGAGGCCATGGGATATCACCATTCAATAGGGAAACTATCAAAATATTTGAAGAATTTGTGGACATGTTTTAAAGGTGTAGAGTTTGTTAATTGTCTAGTCAGTTTCCATTATTACCTTCTTAGCAACCAAAGCAAACCAAACTCACTGCTATTGACTCAGATTTGACTCATAGCAACCCCTCCTTGGGTTTCCGAGGTGGTATCACTGCAGAAGTAGATTGCCCAATCTTCCTTCCAAGGAGTGGCTGGTGGGTTTGAACTGCCAGCCTTCTGGTTAGCGGTCAAATGCGTTAGGCACCACACCACCAGAGGTCCTTTCTTAGCAATAGAACCCCTATCCTGTTAGAGGTCACAGTTAACACCAATATTTTTAAATCTACATTTCCCAGTCTCCCTTGAAGATGGCTTTGTCCAATGAAAGGTAAGCAGAAGTCATTGGATAAAGTCTCAAGTAAAGTTTTGGTTTTTTTTTTTTTACAGAGTATTTTGTTTTGAAAAGCATTTCTTTTCCCTTCTCCCCTTCTTTAATTTTTCCTGCTTGGAATGCAGAAGATATAGTTGGAGCTCCAGTAACCATCTTAAAAACCGTGTGGCAACCTTGAGGATAGAAACTTTCCATTAAGGATGGCAAAGTAGAAAAATTAAAGAAGACTGGGTCTTGGGAAATACTGTAAAGTCAACATTCAGCCCTAACTTCCTAACTCTGAACTAAAGGTAATGAGACAGAAAAATAAGCTTCTATTCTTATTTAATGATATCTGTGATCAAAATCCATCTTTAACTGACACATGGGACCAGGAAAAGTTACAGAGAGGAAGAAATGTTATTGAATGTTTTTATAAAGCAATAATTCTGTGAAGTGTTTGCTAAAATGAGTAGGAGATTGTCAGTGAACAACATAAACTTTATCCTTTACAAAAAAATGTCCTTTTGCCTTTTGTATTTCTTTCATTTGTGTGTGTATGAGGTTCTTCAATTTAATTTTGAAAGTAGGATGGATTTAGTATCTGAAAATATAGCCAAGATTTGGATCAACAATGAAGAACATGTTGTTGTTGTTGTTGTTGTTGTTGTTAGGTGCCATTGAGTCAGCTCCAACTCATAGCAACCCTATGTGTAACAGAATGAAACACTGCCAGGCCCTACCCCAGCCTCACAATATTTGCTATGCTTGAGCCCATCGTTGCAATCACTGTGTCAATCCATCTCATTGAGGGTCTTCCCATTTTTCAATAGCCCTCTACTTTTCCAAGCATGATATCCTTCTCCAGGAACTGGTCCCTTCTGACAACATGACCAAAGTACATGAGATGAAGTCTGGCCATTCTCCATTTGAAGAAGCATTCTGGCTGTACTTCTTCCAAGACAGATTTGTTCCCTCTCACAGGACATGGTATTTTCAGTATTCTTCACCAACACCACAATTCAAATGCATCAATTCTTCATTGTTGTTGTTTGCCTTCAAGTCGGACCGACTTATAGTGACCCCTCCTTGAGTTTCCGAGGCGGTATCACTACGGAAGTAGATCTCCCAACCTTCCTTCCAAGGATTGGCTGGTGAATTTGAACCACCAGCCTTCTGGTTAGCAGCCAAGTGCCTCAGGCACTGCGCATCATTCTTCTTTATTCATTGTCCAGCTTTCACATGTATATGAGGCAATTGAAAATACCAAGACTTGGGTAAGCACACTTTAGTCATCAAAGTAACATCTTTCCTCTTTAACTCTTTACAGAGGTATTTTCCTACAGCAGTGTAATATATCATCTGATACTTGACTACTATTTCTGTGGGCATTGATTGTGGATCCAAGTAAAATGAAATTTCTGACAGCTTCAATATTTTCTCCATTTATCATGATGTTGCTTATTGGTCTACTTGTAATTATTATTGTTTTCTTTATGTTGAAGTGTACTCCATGCTGAAGGATATATGTAGTCTCTGATCTTCATCAGTAAGTGCTTCAAGTTACCTTCCTTTTCAGCAAACAAGGTTGTTTCATCTGTATATCGCAGGTTGTTAATGAGTCCTCCTCCAGTCCTGACACTACATTCTTAATGTAGTCCAGCTTCTCAGATTATTTGCTCAGCATACAAATTGGATAACTATAGTGAACAGATACAACACTGATCCACACCTTTCCTGATTTCACACCATGCAATATCCCCTTGTTCTATTTGAACTATGGCTTCTTGGTCTATGTATACGTTCCTGAAGAGCACAATTAATATTCTGTAATTGCCATTCTTCATCATGTTATCCATAATTTGTTATGATCCACAGAGTTGAATGCCTTTGCATAGTCAATTAAGCAGAGGTACATATCTTTCTTTTGGTGTTCTCTGCTTTCAGCCAAGATCCACCTGACATCAGCAATGATATCCCTCATTCCACATCTTCAGAGGCTTCCTAGGAGTTCCCTGTCAATATACTGCTGCAACCAGTTTTCCAATATCTCAGCAAAATTTTGCTTGCATGTGATATTAATGATGTTGTTAACAATTTCTGCATTCTGTCAGATCACTTTTCTCTGAAATGGACATAAATATGGATCTCTTCAAGTCAGTTTCTTGGCATAAAGAAGTGCCTCCAGCACTGCATCCATTTGTTGAAACATCTCAATGGGTATTCTGTCAATTTGAATCTTCTCTCCAATTCCTTCAGTGCAGCTTGGATTTCTTCCTTCATTATCATTGGTTCTTGATCATATGCTATGTCCTGAAATGGTTGAATATAAATCAAGTCTTTCTGGTACAGTGACTTTTTGTATTCTTTCCATCATCTTTCAATGTTTCCTGTATTGTTCATTATTTTTCCCTTAGAATCTTTCAATATTGCAATTTGAAGGTTGAATTTTTTCTTCAGTCTTTTGGCTTCAGAATGCCACATGTGTTCTTCCTTTCAGTTTTTCTAATTCCAGGTCTTCATACATTTTATTAGAAAAATTTATTTTATTTTCTTGATCTGTCCTATCCATTCTTCTATTCAGCTCTTTTATCTCATTATTTCTTCCATTCCCTTCAGCTACTCTCTATTCAAGAGCAAATTTCAGAGTCTCCCCTGACATTCATTTTGATTTTTTTCTTCCTTTCTTATCCTTAATTATCTTTTGCTTTCTTCATGTCTGATGTTCTTGATGCCATCCCACAAATCATCTGGTTTTCAGTCATTGGTGTTCAATGCATCAAATCTATTCTCAAGATTCTCTCTAAATTCAGGTGGGATGTAATCAAGGTTGTATTTTTGCTTTCCTAGATCTAAATACAACAACATCACAATGTCTCGAAGACAAAAGACCATCACTGTCCACACAAAGAAGCAAGTTAAAATGGTAGAAACAAGGGAACAGGATACAGACCCAGAACACATCCCTGAAGAAGAAGCAGCAGTGGAACTCCTGATAAGGAATTCAAAAGAATTATATTTAGGTACCTTCAAAAGATTGAGAGACAGATCATGGAAAACAGTGACAAAATTAAAGAAAACACAGACAAAATCCTAGAACAATTTCAGAAGAAAATACAAGAACAAAATGACAAAATAAATGAAAAATTAAAAATGATACAAAATCTGCATGTAAAAATCCAGAAGATTAATACTAAACTTTCAGAAATAGGTAAACATTGAAAGGGCAATGGAGTAGAACTGAATCAATGGAAGACAGAATTAAAGAGATTGAAAACAAATACCTGAATACTTCTTGGAAAGAGATAAATCAGAAAAAAGATCAAAACAAAATGAAGAAAGCCTACGGTTCATATGGGATACCATCAAAAGAAATAACTTACATGTAATCAGAATTCCAGAACAGGAAGAGAAAAAGAAAATCACTGAGAAAATTGTCCAAGATTTGTCAGAAGAGAACTTCCTTGATACCACGAAAGATGATTATATATCCATTCCGGGAGTCCAATGAACCCCAAAAAGTATAGACAACCCCCAAAAAATGACCAAGACATATCATCATCAAACTCACCAAAACCAAAGACAAAGAGAGAATCCTAAAAGCAGCAGGGGAAAAATGAAAAGTTACTTACAGAGGACAACCAATAAGAATAAGCTCTGATTTCTCAGCAGAAACCATGCAAGAAATAAGACAATGGGATGGTATATACAAAACTCTGAAAGAGAAAGATTTCCAAACAAGAATTACGTACCAGGCAAAGTTGTCCCTCAAATATCATGGTGAAATCAGGAGATTTCCAGATAAGCAGAAACTAAGGGAATTTGTTAAAACCAGACCAACCTTACAAGAGATGCTAAAGGGAGTCCTTTGAGCAGAGAACCAAAAATAGCAAACATCACCTGACCATTAATACACAAGATAACATAACCCAGAAACAAACACAGCTATGGAAGTATCCAAAGCGAAATAAGCTTACAAGATTGTAAACAGGGAACCAGAGACATCAATTGGCAAATGAGGACAACTACAAACCAAAAAGAAGGAAAAGTAGTGTAGTTAACAGAACTTTCTAAATGGTGAGGAAGTTAAGACAATGGCAAGATAGAACTGAATGTTCTACACTTGGGAAGAAAATTATAAATCACAGGGTTACCTCAAAGAAAAATATTAAACCTTCACATCAAAATATAAAAAAGGACAAACACCCCAAATATTTGGCAAATACTAAAACAATAGCAACAAAGTAAATGATAACACAATTCATAAACATAATGAACTCAGCACAGAAAATTATATGGAACAACAAAACAAGGAACACTATGAAAAAACACATAACAAAATGACAGCAACCAATTCATACTTGTTGATAATTACACTGAATGTCAATGGATTAAATGTACCACTCAAGACGGGGAGCTCTGGTAGCATAGTGGCTAAGGCACTTGACTGCTAACCAGAAGGCTGGCGGTTCAAACCCACCAGCCACTCCTCGGAAGGAAGGTTGGGCAATCCTACTTCTGTAGTGATACTGCCTCGGAAACCCAAGGAGGGGTCGCTATGAGTCAGGGCTGACTCGACGGCACATAACAACAACAACAACAACAACAACTCAAGAGACGGAGAGTTGCAGACTGGATAAGAAAACATAACCCATCCCTATGCCATCTACAACAGACACACCATAGAGACAAAGATAAAAATAGATTAAAAATCAAATGTTGGAAAAAGATATATCAAGCAAATGGCAACCAAAAAAGAGCAGGTGTGGCAATAATAATTTCTGATGCAATTGACTTTAAGACAAAAACCACCATAAAAGACAAGGAAAGGCATTATATAATGATTAAAGGATCAATTGAACAAGAAGATATAACCATAATAAATATCTGTGGACCCAATGAAATAGTCCCAAGATATATAAATCAGACTATAACAGAATTGGAAAGACAAATAGATGACTCCACAATCATAGTAGGAGACTTGATTACACCACTTTCAATGAAAAATAGAACTGGAAGGAAACTCAACAAAGATGCAGAAGAGCTAAACAATACAATCCACCAAGTTGACCTTATAGACATCTACAGAACACTTCACCCAACAACAGCACAATACACATTCTTTTCCAGTGCACATGGAACATTTTCCAGGATAGACCATATGTTAGGCCATAAAGCAGGCCTTCATAAATTTAAAAACATTGAAAAGCATCTTCTCAGATCACAATGCTATCAAATTAGAAATCAACAATAGAAAGAGCAGCAAAAAAAGAGCAAACACATGGAAACTTAACAACACACTCCTTAAGAAAGACTGGGTAACAGAAGAAATAAAAAACTAAATAAAAAAAATTCCATGTATCAAACGAGAATGAATATACAACATACAAAAATCTTTGGGACACAGCAAAAGCAGTGATCAGCAGCAAATTTGTAGCAATAAATGCACACATAAAAAAAGAAGAAAGAGCTAAAATCAACATTTTAAACCAACATCTCCAACAATTAGAAAAAGAGCAGCCAAAAGGCCTACAGTCACCAGAAGAAAGGAAATAATAAAACTTCAAGCACAAATAACGGAAACAGAAAGAGAAAGACAATAGAAAAAAATCAACAAGACTAGACCTTGGATTTTTTTTTTTTTCAATTGTGATGTGGGTGAAAATTCACAGAGCAAATTCACTCTCCATACAGCAGTTCACATACACTTTGTCTCACAACACCGACCACAATCTACCACAATGCAACAGCTCCCCTCCGACTTCCTCCCGACAGCCACCTCCTCCCTGTGTCCATCCCTCCATGCACTCCCGCCCCCCGAGCCGTCTCCCCCACCCCAGTGCATAAACAGCCCCTCTTTCTCCCATGATTACTCTCTCCAAGGAGTGTATATACCTCAGGTTAAATGTTCAACTCATATGCCTGTCTTCTGTTTAGCTGGAAGCCACAGGGGTGGGTTCAATTCCAGACCTGAAGGCAACCAGAGACAATAGTCTCAGTGGTTCCACCAGGCTCCATCAGACCAGCAAACCCAGTTCCCCCTCCCCTTTTTTTTTTCCCAAATGATTTTGAGTTTTGCTCTGCATTGTTCTCCCTCTCCATCCAAAATCTCCCATACAGATCCCCCCTCTGGGTGGTCAACAGTGGCAGCTGGGCACCATC
>NW_006922220.1:103461-104440 GCF_000298275.1 Orycteropus afer afer | reverse complement strand
CTTTAGGTTGCATAGTATTCCATTGTGTGTATGTACCATAGTTTGGTTATCCATTCCTCAGTTGATGGACACCTAGGTTGTTTCCATCTTTAGGCTATAGTAAATAATGCTGCGATGAACATGGGTGTGCATATGTCTGTTCTTGTCATGGTTCTCACTTCTTTAGGAAATATACCTGGTAATAGAATGGTTGGGTCCAATGGTATTTCTAATTCCAACTTTTTAAGGAGTCTCCATAGGGCTTCCCACAGTGGTTGTATCATTTTGCAATCCCACCAGCAGTGTATGAGTCCCAATCTCTTCACATCCTCACCAGCATTTGTTATTTTCTACCTTGTTGAATTTTGCTACTAGTGGTAGAGCAAGAAGGCATCACATTGCTGTTTTGATTTGTATCTCTCTAATGCCCAATGATAGTGAACATTTCTTGATATGCTTGTTAGCCTCCTAAATATCCTCCTTGGTGAAGTGTCTATTCACATCTTCTGCCCATTTTTTAATTGGACTATTTGTCTTTTTGTTCCTAAAGTGTTGGGGTTTTCTATAAATTCTAGAGATAAGTCCCTTGTCAGATATGTCATTGCCAAATTTTTTTCCCAACCCGTAAATTCTCTTTTAACTCTTTTGGAGAAGTCTTGGGAAGCACATAAAATTTTAAAATTTAGAAGGTCCCATTCATCTAGTTTCTTATTTCCTGTTTGTGCATTTTGGGTTATGCTTAAAGTCTATTTATGCCATATATTAGGGACCCTAAATTTGCCCCTAGTTTTTCTATACAGTTTTAGATTTCACATTTAAGTCTTTGATCCATCTGAAGTTAGTTTTTGTGTATGGTTTGAGGTACAGATCTTGTTTCATTTTTCTGCAAATGGATACCCAGTTGTTTTTTGTTTTTTTTTTTTAATTAGGATTTGGGTGAAGATTTACAGAGTAAATTCACTTTTCATACAGCAGTTCACATATACTTTGTCTCATGTCA
>NW_006922220.1:100217-100975 GCF_000298275.1 Orycteropus afer afer | reverse complement strand
AGTCTATTGGCTAGGATTTTGTTGAAGATTTTTGCATCTATATTCATGAGAGATATTGGTCTGCAGTTTTCCTTTAGAGTGATGTCTTTGCCTGGTTTTGGTATCAAGGATATGCTTGCTTCATAAAATCAGTTAGGGATGATTCCATCCTTTTCTATGCTTTCGAATAGTTTGAGTAGGAATGGTGTCATTTCTCTGAATGTTTGGTAGAATTCTCCTGTTAAACTCTCTGGGTCAGGACTTTTTTTGTTGGTAATTTTTTGATGACCTGTTCAACTTCTTCTTTTGTTATGGATCTGTTCAATTTTCTACATCAGTCTGTGTTAGTTTAGGTAAGTGGTGTGCTTCTAGGAATCTGTCCATTTCTTCCAAATTTTCAAATTTGTTGGAGTACAGTATTCATAGTATCCTGATGTTATTCTTTTTATT
This sequence comes from Orycteropus afer afer, assembly GCF_000298275.1. Taxonomy (NCBI): domain Eukaryota; kingdom Metazoa; phylum Chordata; class Mammalia; order Tubulidentata; family Orycteropodidae; genus Orycteropus; species Orycteropus afer. The sequence goes on along the minus strand of NW_006922220.1, from coordinate 100,546 downwards.
TCAGTTGGTTGTGTTGTGATGTCACACATTTTGTTTCTTATTCGTGTTATTTGTATTCTCTCCCTCTTTTCCTCTGTTAAATTTGCCAGTGATTTGTCAATATTATTGATCTTTAAAAAAAAAAAAAACAGCTTCTTGTCTTGCTGATTTTTTTTATTGCCCTTCTATTTTCTATTTCATTGATTTCTGCTCAAATCTTGATTCTTTCCTTTCCTCTGGTGACTCTCAGCTTTTCTTGCTGTGCTTTTTCTTGTTGTAGGAGATGTTGGTTTAAAGTGTTGATTTTGGCTCTTTCTTTGTTTTTGATGTGTGCATTTCTTGCTATCATT
>NW_006922220.1:90603-99793 GCF_000298275.1 Orycteropus afer afer | reverse complement strand
TTTCTTTCCAGTTATTCTATCTTTCATTGAAAGTGGTGTATTAAAGTCTCCCACTATTACTGTGGAGTCATCTCTTTGACTTTTCAACTCTTTTAAAGCCTGATTTATGTATTTTGGGGCTCTTTCATTGAATCCATAGATATGTATTATGGTTATATCTTCATGTTCATTTGATCCTTTTATCATTATGTAATGTCCTTCCTTGTCTTGTATGGTAGTTTTTGTCTTAATATCAACTTGATCAGAAATTAATATTGCCACTCCTGCTCTTTTACAGTTGCCATTTGCTTGCTATATCATTTTCCAACCTTTGATTTTTAGTGTATTTTTGTCTTTGTCTCTGTGTGTCTCTTGTAGACAGCATATTGATGGGTTTTGTTTTCTTATCTGATCTGCAACTCTTCCTCTCTTGAGTGGTGCATTTAATCCACTAACATTCAGTGTAATTATTGACAAGTATGAATTGGCTGCTGTCATTTTGTTATGTGTTTTCTCATGATATCCTTGGTTTCTTTTTTCCATATTATTTTCTATGTTGAGCTCATTATGTTTTTTGAATTGTGTTATAATTTCTTTTGTTGCTATTGTTTTAGTATTTGCTAAATATTTGTGCTTGTCCTCTTTTGTATTGTGATGTGAAGATTTATCATTTTTCTGTGAGGTTACTCTGGGATTTATAATTTTCTCCCTGAAATTAGAACAGTCCACTCTATCTTGCATCTCTCTTAACTTTCTCGCCATTTAGAAGTTCTCTAACTACACACTATTTTCCTGCTTTTTGGTTTCTGGATGTCCTCATTTGCCAATTGATGTGTCTGGTTCCCTGTTTACAATCTTGTGTATGCTTCTGTTACTTTAGATATGTCCATAGCTGTGGTTTCTGTGTTATGTCATCTTATGTATTAATGGTCAGTTGTTACTTGCTATTTTTAGTTCTGTGTTCAAAGGACTACCTTTAATATCTCTTGTGAGGTTGGTCTGATTTTAACAAATTCCCTTGGTTTCTGCTTATCTGGAAATCTCCTAATTTCACCATCATAATTGAGAAACAATTTTGCTGGGCATATATTTCTTAGTTGAAAATTTTTCTCTTTCAGGGTTTCATATAGACCATCTCACTGCCTTCTCACTTGCATGGTTTCTGCTGAGAAATCAGAGCTTATTCTTACTGGTTGTCCTTTGTTAGTAACTTTTTGTTTTGCCCATGCTCCTTTCAGAATTCTTTCTTTTTCTTTGGTCTTGATGAGTTTGATGATGATATCTTGGTGATTTTCTTTTGGGGTCTATCCTGTTTGGGGTTCATTGGACTTCCTGAATGGATATATTCTCATCTTTCATCATATTAGGGAAGTTCTCCTCCAACAAATCTTGGACAATTTTCTCAATGTTTTTGTTTTTCTCTTCCTGTTCTGGAATTCCAATGACACGTAAGTTATTCCTTTTGATGTTGTCCCACATGAACCTTAGGCTTCTTCATTTTGTTTTGATCTTTTTTCTGATTGATCCCTTTCCAAAATATTTGGTATTTGTCTTCAATCTCTTAATTCTCTCTTCCATTGCATCAATTTACTCTTTGCCCTTTTAATGTGTTGTCTGTTTCTGACAATTTAGTATTAATCTTCTGGATTTCTATCTGTAGATTTTTTATAATTTCTAATTTTTCATTTATTTTGTTGTTTTGTTCTTGTATATTCTTCCAAAATTCTTCTAGGGCTTTTTCTGTGTTTTCCTTGGTATTTGTCTCAATCTTTTGAAAATATCTAAATATAATTCTTTTGAATTCCTTATCAGAGAGTTCCAATGCTGCTACTTCCTCAGGGATGTGTTCTGGGTCTGTATTCTGCTCCCTTGTTTCTACCACTTTATCTTGCTTCTTTGTGTGGACTTTGATTGTCTGTTGTCTCCAAGACATCATGGTGTTATTGTATTTAGATCTCTGTTAACTGTTTGTGAAGAGCAGCCAAGGGTGAGTCAGGCATTTTTTGATGGTTGTTTATCATTGGCCCATTGGTGGAGAAGGAAGTGGTGGCTGTCACTCAGGAAGTGAAGTTGCAGGAGGTGTGGGTGTAGTTGTGTCATATGGGGACTGTTGCTCTCTTCCACTCAGTTAGACTAAAATTACAATTGAATAACCATCAAAAAAGTAATAGCACATGGAAAAATAATACACCATGTAATCACACAGTAACAGTAACCAAAAAAGAAAAAAAAAAAAAAAAAAAAAAACCCTGCAATATCTGGGGAGAGGGCAATAAGAGAAAATATATAGAGGAGAATAATGAAGACTAAATGGGGAAAACACAAAAAGAAAAACATGGAATGGGGCTAACCATAAGAAAGTAAAATAAAAATTGCAACCAAGAACAGGGAAAAGAAAAAAAAAAACAAAAACTAGAACCTGGGAGAAGAAAAATAAAGAATAATAGTAAAAAGGACAAAAGTAATAATAATAGTAGTAGTTTGTCTGTTTTAAAACAGACAAAAGCAAACAAACTAAAAAACAGAAAAAAGGGAAAAAAAATCAGGGCAGGAGGGGCAGAGCACCCAGGTTGTCAGAGGACAGGGACTGGGATGGAATTCCTGCCAGCCCTTAAAGTATGTGGGAGTGAGGGATGGCCACACCTCTGTTCACCAAGAGGTTGTGAGGTATAAGAGTAACAAGGGGAATGTCACACCTTTCCAGTCATCTGAGTCCAGAATGTCTTTGGGGTTCCTGGCAAGTGGACCCTGTTCTTAAGTCCCTGGAATCTGGGGGAATGCTATCACATTAAATATCCAAAATAGTCAAGCTGCTTGTAAATATTCAAAATGGCTGCATTCTCCAGACAGAAAAAAGTCCACAGCTCAGCCCGCCTTCCTCTTCACTGCTTCAGCTTTTATTCCCCAGCCACCAGAGAAGACCTCCATGCAGTCCCTGGCTAGCAGGCCCAATTTTTAGTTTAATTCCTAGGTCTTACCACCATTCAGCAATATCCAAGCTGTCTGTACTGTGAGGATCGCTGCCAGACCACAGTTCCCTATGTCTCCTTTTTTGGTGTTTCCATGCAAATTCTTCTGCTAGTTGCAGTTTAGTCCACTTCTGTATCCTTCCCTTCAAGGATCAGGGGTTGAGGATTATCTTCTGTATCTGTTTTAATTGGTTCCCTTTTTCTTTGTGGAAGAGAATTTGTGCAGTTTTTCTGCCTATTCCACTATCTTGCCAGAACTCCTAGAACTTGGTTTTTTGAAAAGGTTGATAAAATTGACAAACCACTGGCAAATTTAACAAAGGAAAAGAGGGAGACAATACAAATAATATGAATAAGAAATGAAATGGGCAACATGACAACAGAACCAACTGAAATAAAAAGGATAATACCAGGATACTATGAAAAGTGTACTCCAACAAATTTGAAAATCTAAAGGAATTGAATAGATGGTTAGAAACACAATACTTACCTAAAGTAACACAGACTGAGGTGGAAAACTTGAACTGACCCATAACAAAAGAAGAAATTGAACAGTTCATAAAAAATATTACAAACAACAACAACAAAAAAAAAAAAGTCCTGGCCCAGACAGTTTCACTGGAGAATTCTACCAAACATTTGAAGGAGCACTGACACCAATCCTACTCAAACTATTCCAAAATACAGAAAAGGATGGAATCCTCCCTAACTCATTTTATGAAGCAAGCATAAACTTAATGCCAAAATCAAGGGAAGACATCACCCAAAAGGGAAACTACAGATCAATATTCCTCATGAATATAGATGCAAAAATCTTCAACAAAATCCTAGCCAATAGACTCCAACAACATATCAAAAAAATAATAATAATTCATTATGACCAAGTGGGGTTTATATCAGGTGTGCAAGGATGGTTCAACATTACAAAAACAATCAATGCCATCCACCACATAAATAAAACAAAGGAAAAGAACCACATGATCATATCAATGGATGCAGAAAAGGCATTTGACAAAATCCAACACTCATTCCTGATAAAAATTCTCAGTTAAATAGGAAGAGAAGGGACATTCCTCAACATAAAAAAAAAAAAAAAAAGGGTATCTATGCAAAACCAACAGCCAACATTATTCTCAGTGGAGAGAGACTGAAACCATCCCCCTTGCACACAGGAACCAGACAAGGATGCCCTCTATCACCACTTCTATTCAACACTGAATCAGAAGACCTAGCCAGCGCAATGAGGCAATAAAGTGAAATCAAAGGCATCCAAATTGGTAAGGAAGAAGTCAAACTATCCCTATTTGCTGATGATATGATCCTATACCTAAAAAAACCAAAACACTCAGTCAAAAATCTACTGGGACTAATTGAGAGATTTAGCATAGTAGCAGGATACAAGATCAACATCCAAAAATAAGTTGTATTCCTCTACACCAGCAAAGAGATTGCTGAAAAAGAAATAAGGAAATCAATGCCATTTACAACAGCTACCAAAAAAATAAAAATAAAATAAAATACTTGGGAATAAATCTTACCAGGGACACAAAAGACCTGTACAAAGAAAAAAAAAAAAAAACTACTTCAAGAAACCATAAGAGATCTACATAAATGGAAGAACATGCCATGCTCATGGATAGGAAGATTGAACATTGTGAAAATGTCATTTCTACCCAAAGAAATCTATACATTCAATGGAATCCCAATCCAGATCCCATCAACAATTTTTAAGGATATAGAAAAATCAATCACTAACTTTATATTGAAAGGAAAGAGACCTCGGATAAGCAAAGCATTATTGAAGAAGAAGAAGAAAATAAGAGGTCTCACGCTTCTGAATCTTAAAACCTACTATACAGCCACAGTATTCAAAACTGCCTAGTATTGGTGCAACCAAAGATACATAGACTAATGGAATAGAATTGAGAACCCAGAGATAGATCCACTGGCCTATGGTCAGCTGTTCTTTGACAAAGGACCAAAAACTATTAAATGGGGAAGAGATTGTCTCTTTAACAAATGGTGCTGGAAAAACTGCATATTCATTCGCAGAAAAATGAAACAAGACCTGTACCTCACATCATATACAAAGACTAACTCCAGATAGATCAAAGACTTAAATGTGAAACCTAAAACAATAAAGTTCCTCAAGGAAAAATTAAGGGAAAATTTAGGGGCCCTAATATATGGCATAAATAGACTATCAAGCATAACCCAAAATACACAAACAGGAAATGAGAAACTAGATGAATGAGACCTTCTAAAAATTAAATTTTTATGTGCTTCCAAAAACTTTTCCAAAACTGTCAAAAGAGAACCTATAGATTGGTGAAAAAGTATTTGGTAATGACATGACTGACAAGGGACTTATCTCTAGCATTTATAGAAAATTCCAACAGCTCAACCACAAAAAGACAAATAATCCAATTTAAAAATGGGCAGAAGACATGAATATCCAAAAAAGCATATTCAGACGGTCAACAAACATGTGAAGAAAAACTAACGATCATTAGCCATTAGAGAGATGCAAATCAAAACACCAATGAGATACCATCTTGTCCCAGCACTAGTAGCAAAGTTCAACAAGACATAAAATAACAAATGCTGGCGAGGATGCAGAGAGTTTGGGACACTTATACATTGCTGGTAGGACTGTAAAATGATACAACAGTATGGTGATGCCTTAAAAACTTGGAATTAAAAATACCATTTGACCCAGCCATTCTATTACTAGGTATATATCCTAAAGAAGTGAGAGCCAGGACAAGAACAGATATATGCATAACCATGTTCATCACAGCACTATTTATAATAGCCAAATGATAGACACACCCTGATGCCCATCAACAGAAAAATGGATAAACAAACTATGGTACATACATCCAATGGAATACTATGCAACCCTAAAGAATAATGTAGAATTGGTATACATGGATAAACTTAGAGGAAATTATTCTGAATGAAATAGATCAATCACAGAAAGACAAATATTGTATTAGTCAGTTATTGTAAAAAGTCAAGGAAAGTTTTATATATATGTAAGGAAATTTTCTTTATTGGTTACCATGGGTGGGAGGGGAGGGGAAGAAACACTGTTAGATAGGTAGAGACAAGTACTGATTTGGGTGAAGAGAAGGGCAATGTATCAAATGAGATCGATCAACATTGAGGCATTGAGGAAGAGGAAGACAGAGAGAAGTGCATGGGAGGTAAAGACAACAAAGATGAACGCTTTTGCACATACAGTACTGCATTTTCAGTGAAGGTAGACATTGATATATGGGTGGATAGATGGGTGGACAGGCTGAACTATTAGATACATCTATGCAGGGGGAAATGTGCCCATGACCATGCATAAGGTTGTCAAACGATATTTCTACAAGTGTATTTGTATGTTCTGTAAGAATTATCGGGTAAAACTAGAGCTGACAAGGGTTGTAGTCACTTCTTGATCACAGTCAGCTACCCAGAGGCAGTGAGTAGTTGGACCTGTGGGCTCGGGAACATAGTCACAGGGGACGTCAAGCTCAATTGGCATAACATAATACACAAAACTATTCCTACTTTCAGGATTCAAAATGGAGTCTCACCAGTGAGCAGCACGATTTTTTCTCCCCTCTGGCATCCAAGGTCTTTGAAAACTTGGTACAACAGTTTGAATGAGGAACTTTGGTGCTCTGAACAGCTCACTGAATGAGAGTGCACCAAACACAGAAGAGCAGAATTAGAGGAAAGGCACAGGGAGATTATTTAGGAAAGAGCTACTGCCGGAGGATGGATGGGCACCCAAGAGAGACCATTGGAAACTTTTCTGGGGCAGTCACTGTCTGCCAGAGGAGGGCAGCTGCCTGAGATCCCCGAATGAATCCCAAGAATGAAGTCACCTTATAGCAGCTTACTAATGACCACTACAATATTCCAGCAGGCAGCAGCAGAGACCTGCCTCCAGCACCTGATTTTATCAGTAATTTGGGTGGTCTGGGTGCAGATGGACACAGGCACCACTGCTGAGATTCAGGCAGAGATCTCACTGTTGCACCAGAAAGGCTAGCTCCCTCCCCTCCCAGCAGAACAAAAAGTGGGCTTGGGTCAGACTGGGAGACACTGTGCTTTTCTTTGCCATGGTTATTGGGACTGCAGGTCACTAGAAGGTACTCTCCCGACTCCACCACAGCTAAAATTATGCACATCATTGGCACACCACAGATGGGTGTTATTGCAGACAAACTCCAGAGCCGACCATTACTGGTCTGGCAGGATTGCATCAGTACCATAGGCAGACGGGGCACAGAGAGCAAAGAAACTGCAGCTTAGCACAGTTCCATGAATTTTGCCTTGGAGCCATGCTTTGGTACTGTGGGGCCACGGAGGCAGGGTCTTTGAGTGTGCCTGAAATTGGCGGAAATTTGTGACCTTCTAACAATAGGAATCTTTCCTGAGGTTGAGCCATGGTCTTGTAAATAAATATGTCATCAATAATAGCCTGCTCAAAGCCCTAGAAACTGACCCTAGCAACATCAAGCTTTCCTTTTTCTGCTCCTACCTTCTCCACCAATAACACTCATTCAATAGAAGAAACCATCTTAAACCAATTACCATAAAACCTCCCACTTTGAACTCTGAACCCTCTTTACAAAATACAGAGACACATATCCACACTACACACAGTGATTCCACCATCACAAAGAAAACAGCAGAGCGACCCAACACACCTGAATCAATAATAAAATAAAACACACCAGCTTCACATTTTCAAAATATTAAACGATAAAACCAAGACAAAACAAATCAACACATAACCAGCAGCTAGAGACAACCTAAAGAGACAGTGCTCTACCAGATTCCAAGGACTTAATAAGAGGTTCTGCTTTCCAGCAACCCCAAGAACTCTCCAGACCTGCACTACACGACTGAAAAGGTCCTAGTTTACACCCTTTTTTTTTTTTTTTTTTCTTTCGTGGTTAACCTCATTACTTGTTGGATTTTTTGTTTTCTTTTGTTTGGCTTTTTTTTTCTTTTCTGTTTATTAGTTTGTTTTCTTTCTTCATTATTCTCCTTCTCTACCTTTTTTCTCTTAGTGACATATCCCCCAATATTGATTCTAAACCTACAGATAGAAATCCAGAAGATTAATACTAAATTGTTAGAAATAGATAACACATTGGAAGGACAAAGGGATAGAATTGATGCAATAGAAGACAGAATTAATGAGAGTGCAGACAAGTACCTGAATACTTCTTCGGAAAAGGATCAGTCAGAAAAAAAATCAAAACAAAATAAAGAAAGCCTAAGGTTCTTATGGGATACCATCAAAAGAAATAATCTATGTGTCACTGGAATTCCAGAACAGGAACAGAAAAAGAGAAACACTGAGAAAATCATCCAAGATTTGCTGGAGGAAAACTTCCCTGATGTGATGAAAGAGGAGAACATACCCATTCAGGAAGTCCAATGAACCCCAAACAGGATAGACCCCCAAAAAATCACCAAGACATATCATCATCAAACTCACCAAAACCAAGGACAAAGAATCCAGAGAGCAGCATGGGAAAAACAAAAAGTTACATACAAAGGTCAGCCAGTAAGAATAAGCTCTGATTTCTCAGCAGAGACCATGCAAGTGAGAAGACAATGGGATGGTATATATAAAACCCTGAAAGAGAAAAATTTTCAACCAAGAATTATATACATGGCACAATTGTTCCTCAAATATGATAGTGAAATTAGGAGATTTCCAGATAAACAGAAACCAAGGGAATTTGTTAAAACCAGACCAACCTTACAAGAGACGCTAAAGGGAATACTTTGATCAGAGAACCAAAAATAGCAAATATTAACAGACCATTGATACACAAGATGACAAATCCCAGAAACCAAAGGTAAGGACATATCCAAAATAAAATTAGCTTACAAGATTGTAAACAGGGAACCAGAGACATCAGTTGGCAAGTGAGGAAAACTACAAACAAAAAGAGGGAAAAGACTGTGCAGTTACAGAACTTCTAAATGGTGAGGAAGTTAAGAGAGTTGCAAGAGAGAATAGACTGTTCTAAACTCAGGAATAAAATTATAAATCATAGGGTAACCTCAAAGAAAAATGATAAACCTTCACATCACAATAAAAAAGAGGACAAACACAAATACCCAGCAAATACTAAAACAACAGCAACAAAGGAAATGATAACAGAATTCATAAACATAATGAGCTCAGCACAGAAAATAATATGGAACAAAGAAACTAG
>NW_006922220.1:89041-89583 GCF_000298275.1 Orycteropus afer afer | reverse complement strand
AAATCAATGAAACAGAAAATAGAAGGGCTATAGAAAAAATCAACAAGACCAGAAGTTGGTTTTTTGAAAAGATCAATAAACTTGACAAACCTCTGGCAAATTTAACAAAGGAAAAGAGGGAGAGAATACAAATAACACGAATAAGAAACGAAATGGGTGACATCACAACACAAACAACTGAAATTAAAAGAATAATATCAGGATACTATGAAGAACTGTACTCCAACAAATTTGAAAATATAGAACAAATGGACAGATTTCTAGAAACACACCATTTACCTAAATTAACACAGATAGATGTGGAAAAGTTGAACAGGCCCATCACAAAAGATTGAACAGGCCATCAAAAAATTACCAACTAAAAAAAGTCCTGGCCCAGATGGTTTCACTGGAGAATTCTACCAAACATTCATAGAAGAAAAGATACCAATCCTACTCAAAGTATTACAAAACATAGAAAAGGATGGAATCCTCCCTAACTCATTTTATGAAGCAAGCATAACCTTGATACCAAAACCAGGCAAAGACACCACTCAAAAGGA
>NW_006922220.1:50209-54282 GCF_000298275.1 Orycteropus afer afer | reverse complement strand
AGCTGTTGCATTGTAAACTGTGGTCAATGATATGAGACAAAGTATATGTGAACTGCTGTATGGAAAGTGAATTTGCTCTGTAAATCTTCACCCAAATCACAATAAATAAAATAAAATAAAATAAAGAAAGTAGAACAAACCAAAAATCAGACTCACTGCCTACTCATAGTGACCTCTCCTTGGGTTTCCGAGGGGCTATCTCTATGGAAGTAGATTGCCCAATCTTCCTTCCAAGGAGTGGTTGGGGGGTTTGAACCAGCAGTTTTCTAGTTAGCAGTCAAATGCCTTAAGCACTACACCACCAGAGCTCCCTGAAAGTAGTACAGGAAAAATGAAAAGTTATCTTCAAAGGGAAACTGATAAGACTAAGCTCTGATTTCTTAGTAGAAATCATGCAGTAGAGAAGGTAATTGATGACATATATAAAACCCTGAGAGAAAAAAATTACCAATCAAGAATTATACATCAATAAAATGTCTATCAAATATGGTAGTGAAATTGGGGCATTTCAAGATAAACAGAAATTAAGGGAATTTGTAAAAACCAGACCAACCTTATGAGAGATATTAAAGGGAGTCCTACAGACAGAGAACTAACAACAGCAGACAGCAACCAATAATTAACACAAAAACCAATACAACCCAGAAACCAACCTAGATATCCAAAGTAATATAAACTTACAAGACTGGAAACAGGGAACCACAGACATCTATTGGTAAATTAGTACAGCTACAATACAAAAAGAGAGAATAAATAGTGTAGGTAAAGAGCTTCCAAATGGGGATGAAGTCCAGATGATTTTGATATAAAATAGACTGTCTTAAACTTGGGAAGAAAATTATACATCACTGGGTAACCCCAAAGAAAATTAATAAACCTTTTCATCAAAATAGAGGAAAGACACTAATAGTTAGCAAATACTAAAACAATAGCAATGAAGGAAATTATTTAAAAATTCATAAACAATATAAGCTCCACACATAAAATTTTACTGCATAAAGAAATCAGCACCACACACACACACACACACACACACACAAGCCATGTAACAAAATGACTGCAATAAATCCATTCTTGTCATTAATTACACTGAACATAAATGGACTAAAGGCACCCTTCGAGAGACAGAGAATTTCAGAATGGAGAAGAAAACATGACTTATCAATATGCTGATTACAAGAGATACACTTTGGACACAAAGACCAAATAAAAAAAAAGACTAAAAATTAAAAGTTGGAATAAGATATATCAAGCAAAGGGCAACCAGAAAAGAGCAAAAGTGGCAGTTTTCATTTCTGATAAAACACACTTTAAGGCGAAAAAGACAAGGAAGGATGTTATATAATGATTAAAGACTCAATCCATCAAGAGGATGTAACCACAATAAATATCAATGCACTCACTGAAAGAGCCTCAAAGCATGTAAATCAAACTTTAACAGAAGTGAAAAGAAATAGATAGCTCCAAAACAACAATAGGAGGCTTTAATACATCACTTTTGATGAAAGACTGAACTAGAAAGAAACTTAACAGATACAGAAGTTCTAAACAGCATAGTCAACCAACTAGACTTCATGCATGCATACAGAACTCTCCACCCAAAAACAACATAATATGCATTCTTTCCCAGCACACATGGAACTTTCTCCAGAATAGATCATTGATTAGGCTACAAAGCAAGCCTCAATAAATTTTAAAACATCAAAGTACTGCAAAGCATCTTCTCAGATCACAACACTATAAAATTAGTTATCAATGATAGGAAAATCAAGGGGGAAAAAGCAAACAGATGGAAACTGATTAACACCATCCTTTAAAACTACTGGGTAATAGAAATGAAAATTATTGAAATTATTTCAATCTTTTTAAATGTACTGAGTTTGCTTTGTGACCTTAAATAAGGTCTATTCTGGAGAATGATTTTTTGTGTGCTGGAAAAGAATGTGTATTGTGCTGTTATTGGGTGGTGTGTTCTATATGTCTCTGAGGTCCAACTGATTAATAGTGTTGTTCAGATCTTCTATATTTTGTTTGATTTTCTTTCTACTTGTTTCATCTATCATGGAAAGTGGTGCATTGAAATCCACTAATATTATTGTAGATCTTTCCATATCTCTCTGCAATTCTGTTAGAGTTTATTTTGTGAATTTGGGATCTGCCTTTAAGTACATAAATATTTATAATTATTATGTCTGTTTGGTGCATTGACTCATGGTATAATGTCCTTCTTTGTCTCCTATAATGGATTTTGACCTAAAGTCTATTTTGTCTGATATTAATATTGCTACTCCTGTTCTTTTGGTTACTGTTTGCTATATTTTTTTTCTATCCTTTGATTTTGAACCTATTAATTTCTTTGTGTCTAAGGTATATCTCTTATAGAAAATATATTGACAAGTCACACTTTTTTTATCCTTTCTGCCATTCTCTCTGTTGAATCGTGCATTTAACCGGTTTACATTCTTTGTGATTATTAACAGGTAAGAATTTACTTGAGCTAGTTTGTTATATATTGTTTGTGTTATTGATGGTTTCTTTGTTCTTCTCTACTTTCTGTGCTGAGATTTTTGTATGTGGGTTTTCTTTTCTTTTTGGTTATTATTGCCTTTGTTTTTACTGAGTCTTTTTATTTTCTTTTTCTTTGTTGTTTCTTTGATGAGTAGATTTATTATTTTCCTTTGTGACTGCCATAGGATTACATTTGTTCTACATTTAAAACAGTCTGTAAGGTTTTGAAATAACCTTAACTTACTCATCATATGATGAGTAACTGCACTATTCATTAAACTTTTGTTTTGATATTGTCATTGATTATGTATTTTTATCTCAGAATTCCTGTTATTTCTTTTTTCTTTGTAAAATTGTTCTGATGCTTTTACCTGCATTGATAACAGTGATATTATCACATGTCTTTACATCAGGTTGTTGTCTGATGTCATTTTTTTTTTCTATCTGAAAGACTCCATTTAATAATTCTTGTATTTCTGGGCTGGTGATTACAAATTCTTTTCATTTCTGCTTATCTGAGAATGTCTTAATTTTTCACTCATTTTTTAAAAATTTATTGTGGTGTGGATGAAAGCTTACAGAGTAAATTCATTTTCCTTTCAGCCATTTATATATATTTTGTTTTGTGACATTAGTTGCAATCCCCTCAATATAATAGCACTCTTCCCACTTCTTCCCTTGGTTCCTTGTTTCCATTCATCCTTCTTTCAGGCCCCTTCCTGCTTACTCAGATTTGTTTTGGGGCAAATGCTTCTCTTTTGGTATCTTAAGGTTGATTGTTCTGAGGATTATGTTTCCCACAGATATTATTGCTCACTTTATAGATGTGTCTATTGTTTGGCTGAAAGGTAATCCTTAGGGGTGAGTTCAGTTCCAGATTTGAAGAGCATCCAGGGGCCTTATCTCAGAAGTTTCATCAGTTGCTCTCATTTTTGAATGACAGTTTTGCTGGATATATAATTCTTGATTGATGTAGTGGTTAAGTTTTTGTGTTAACTTGGCTGGGCCTGGTTGAATGGCTGGGCAGCTGGTGGTAGTTATTCCCCATGATGAAACTGGCGATCAACTCCATGGTGGGACCTACCACAAGCAGCTGAGTAGCTGCTTTAGGGATGTGGTCCGCTTCCAGTTTATAAGAAACAACTTTGGGAATGGTCTCTAGCCTATGGCATTCTTGGACCCTGCATGTAGCCGTGTCATTGTTCAGCAGCCTGCCATGCTCTGCCAACCTTGGGACTTTCAGTGGTCTTTGAATGAATGGCCTGCCATGTGGTTTGGTAAATAGGGACTGTGCCATTTTGTTTTTTGACCTTAGGCTTTTTAGCCTCAGCAGCCAGTAGCTGCCTGAGGGAAGAAATGCCTCTGGCTTCAGTGGGCTGGGAGAAAGAGGCAGAGCTGAAGCCCAAGGTCAAGGGGCTTTCACAAAGTCCCTAGAGCCTGGCACTTTGAACTCGGACTTCTAGCCTCCCTAACTGTAAGAGAATAAACTTCTGTTTGTTCAAGCCATCCCATTTGTGGTATATTCTTGTCAGAGCAGTACTAGGTAACCAGAACAATTGACAATT
>NW_006922220.1:13471-13924 GCF_000298275.1 Orycteropus afer afer | reverse complement strand
TGAAAATACCAAAAAAGGAGACATACTGAGCTGTGGTCTGGCAGTGATCCTGCCGGCACAGACAGCTTGGAGATTGCCGAGTGGTGGTAGGACCTAAGAATTAACCTAAAAATCACCCTGCTAGCCAGAGACTGCACAGAAGACTGTGCACAGTGGCTGGAGAACAAACGGAGAAGGTGAAGATAAAGGTGGGCTGAGCTGTGGACTTTTGGCAGTCCGGAGGACGCCACCATTTTGAAGGTTTAAAAAGCAACTTGACTATTTTGGATATTTAAAGAGACAGCGTTTTCACAGATTCCTGGGGCTTAAGAACACATTCTGCTTTCCAGCAACCCCAAGGACACTCGGGACCTGCAAGACTGACAAGGTACAAAATTCCGCTTGTTAATCTTGGTGAACAGAGGTGCGGCCATCCTCCACTCCCACCTACCTTCTGGGCCCACAGGAACTCCA
>NW_006922220.1:12248-12910 GCF_000298275.1 Orycteropus afer afer | reverse complement strand
TATGGGGAGGAAGTGGACTGGAGCTGTTGCACTGTGGTAAACTGTGGTCAATGACAAAGTATATGTGAACTGCTGTATGGAAAGTGAATTTGCTCTGTAAATATTCACCCAAATCACAGTCAATCAATCAATCAATAAAATCTTCAACAAAATCTAAGCCAATAGACTCCAATAACATATCAAAAAAGTAAGACATTGTGACCAAGTGGGGTTCATACCAAGCATGCTAGGATGGTTCAACATTAGAAAAGCAATTAATGTCATCCATCACATATATAAAATGAAGGAAAATAACCACATGATCATATCAATCAGTGCAGAAAAGGGATCTGATAAAATCCAACCCCCATTCCTGACAAAATCTCTCAGAAAAGTAGGAATAGAAGGGAAATTCCTCAACACAATCAAGGGCATATATGCAAACCAACAGCCAACATTATTCTCAATGGGAGAGACTAAAACCATTCCACTTGCAAACAGGAACCAGACAAGCATTTGATCTGTCACCACTTCTATTCAACATTGTATTGGAAGTCCTAGCCTGGGCAATAAGGCAGGAAAGGCAAATAAAAGGCTCCCAAATTGGTAAGAAATAAGTCAAACTATCCCTATTTGTGGATGATATGATCCTATACATAGAAAACCCAAGAGACTCAGCAAAA
>NW_006922220.1:8421-12148 GCF_000298275.1 Orycteropus afer afer | reverse complement strand
ACAACAATGCCACGATGCCTCGGAAACAACAGACCATCACATTCCACACAAAGAAGCAAGATAAAGTGGTAGAAACAAGGAAGCCAGATACAGATTCAGAACACATCCCTGAGGAAGAAGCAGCATTGGAACTCTCTGATAAGGAATTCAAAAGAATTATCTTTAGGTATCTTCAAAGGATTGAGAAAAGACCAAAGAAAACACAGAAAAAACCTTAGAAGAATTTTAGAAGAAACTACAAGAACAAAATGAGAAAATAAATGAAAAATTAGAAATGATTCTAAATCTACAGATAGAAATACAGAAGATTAGTACTAAATTGTCAGAAACTGATAACACATTGGAAGGGCAAAGGAGAAGAATTGATGCAATGGAAGACAGAATTAATGAGATTGAAGACAAATAATAATAAAAAAAATAAAAAATAAAAATTCCTTGAATCAAATGAGAATGGAAACACAACGTACCAAAATCCTTGGAACACAGCAAAAGCAGTGATCTCAGGGCAATTTATAGCAATAAATGCACACATCAAAAAAGAAGAAAGAGCTCAAATCAACACCTTAACCTAACATCTCCAACAATTAGAAAAAGAGCAAGGAAAAATAAAAGCCTACAATCACCAGAAGAAAAGAAATAAAAAAGATTTGAGCAGAAATGAATTAAAAAGAAAATAGACAAAAAAGTCAGCAAGAATAGAAGTTGAGGAAGAGGGGTCCAGCTTTCAAGTGACAGCAACACAAGATGGCAGCCATCATGGGCTCAGGAGTAAAAGTCCCTTGCAATTTCCCACTGTTTGAAGAACTGAAAGAAGGCCAGAAAGGAGTAGGAGATGGCACAGTTAGCTGGGGTTCAGAAGACGATGAAGTCATGACATTTACAAGATTGACAAGGATGATAGTTGGGCCTACTAGGACAATTTATGAAAACCAGATATACAGCCTTAAAACTGAATATGGACCTAAATACTCAGAAGCACCCCCCTTTGTAAGATTTGTAAAAAAAATTAAATATGAATAGAGTTAATAGTTCTAATGGAATGGTGGACCCAAGAGCCTTTTCAGTGCTAACAAAATGGCAGAATTCATATTGCATCAAAGTTGTCCTGCAGGAGCTTTGGCATCTAATGTTATCTAAAGAAAATATGAAACTCCCTCAACTGCTTAAGGACAGGGTTTCAGCAATTAATCAAAAAGAAAAACCACAGGCCCTCACCTCCTTCCCCAAATTTGATGTAAGCAGTATTCAATTTCCACAGTAGTAAATTTTCTAGATAACATCATGTAGACTTCAAAGTACTGGAAAGGAAGCTCCCATTCAAGGGCACTTTATCTTAAGATACTGTAAATGATACTAATTTTTGTCTCTTTGAAATATATCAGTTGTGCTACAAAAAAATAAATAAATAAAGACAAGATGTTGGTTCTTTGAAAACATTAATAAAATTGACAAACCACTGGCAAATTTAACAAAGGGAAAGAGGGAGAGGATACAAATAACACAAAAGTAAGAAATGAATTGGGCGAGACCACAACAAATCCCACAGAAATTAAAAGGATAATATTAAGAAACTATGAAGAACTATATTACAACAAATTCTGGAATCTAGAAAAAATGGACAGATTTCTAGAAACATGCTACTTACCTAAAGTAACAAAGGCTGATATGGAACACTTGAACAGACACATAACAAAAGAAGAACGTGAACAGGTAATAAAAAAAATTACCAACAAAAAAAAGTCCTGGTCCAGATGGTTTCACTGGAGAAGTCTACCAAGCATTCATTGAATAACTGACACCAATCCTACTCAAACTATTCCAGAACATAGAAGAAGATGGAATCCTCCCAAATTCATTTTATGAAGCAAGCATAACGTTGATACCAACACCAGGCAAAGACATCACACAAAAGGAAAACTACAGACCAATATCCCTCATGAATAGAGATGCAAAAATCTTCAACAAGAATTCCGGCAAGATGGCAGACTAGGCAGAAAGACTGCACAGACCCTCTTCAACAAAGAAAAGGGAAACCAACTAACACAGACACAGAAGATAATCTTGGACCCCTGAGCCTTGAAGGGAAGGATACAAAAGTGGACTAAACCCCAACTAGCAGAAGAATTTGTGTGAAAATACCAAAAAAGGGGGACAGAGGGAGCTGCAGTCTGGCAGCTATCCTGAGCGACCCCAATGGCACAGATAGTAGGACCTAAGAATTAACCTAAAAATCACCCTGCTAGCCAGGGACTGCACAGAGGACTGTGCACAGAGGCTGGGGAACAAACGGAGAAGGTGAAGAGAAAGGTGGGCTAAACTGTGGACCTTTGCCACTGTGGAGGACACTGCCATTTTGAAGCTTTAAAAAGTGGCTTGACTATTTTGGATATTTAAAGAGACAGCACTCTTGCAGATTCCTGGGGCTTAGGAACATGTTCTGATTTCCAGCTACACAAAGGACACTCGGGACCTGCAAGACTGAAAAGATATGACACTCTTCTTGTTACTCTTATACCCCACACCCACTTGGTGAATGGAGGTGTGGCCATAACCCCTCCCACCTACCTTCTGGGCACACAGGAACTCCATCACAGTCTTTGTGCTCAGACGGAAGCTGTGTACCCTGCCCTGTCCTCCACTGATTTTTTTTTTTCTTTTTTGCTTTTTTTTTCTGGTGATTAGTTTGCTTGTATTTGCCTGTTTTAAAACAACTAATATTATTAATACTTTTGCCCTTTTTATTATTATTTATAATCTTCCCCTACAAGGTCCTAGTTTTCAGCAATTTTTCTTTTCCCTGTGCCTGGTTGAAATTTATTTATTTTTTTTAATTTAAGGGTTTTTTTTTTTCTTTTCCCCCTTTATTCTCGTGATTAACCTAATTCCTTCATTTTCTTTCTGCATTTTTTCCCATTTTTTGTTTCATTTATTACTCTCCTTCTCTACTTTTTTTTTTTTCAGTACCCTATCCCCAGATATTGCACGTTTTCTTTTTTTTTTTTTCTTCTTTTGTTTTCCCCTTTTTCCTTTTTTTTGGTTACTGTTCCTGTGTGATTACATGCTGTGTTTTTTGTCCATAGGCTTTTAGTTTTTTTATGGTTATTCAAATGTAATTTGTGTCTAACTGATTGGGAAACAACAACAGTCCCCATAAGACACAACTACACCCACATCTCCTGCAACTTCACTTATTGAGCAAGAGCCACTACCTCCTTCTCCGCCAACAGGGCAATGATAAAAAACCACCAAGAAGAGCCTGAATCACCCTTGGCTGATCTTCACAAACAGTTAACAGAGATCTAAATACAACAATGCCACGATGCCTTGGAAAAAACAGACCATCACAGTCCACACAAAAAAGCAAGATAAAGTGATAGAAACAAGGGAGCAGGATACAGACCCAGAACACATCCCTGAGGAAGAAGTAGCATTGGAACTCACTGATAAGGAATTCAAAATAATTATCTTTAGGTATCTTTAAAGGATTGAGAGAAAGACCAAAGAAAACACAGAAAAAAACTTAGAAGAATTTTGGAAGAAAAACAAGAACAAAATGACAAAATAAAAGAAAAATTAGAAATGATTCTAAATGTACAGATAGAAATACAGAAGATTAATACTAAATTGTCAGAAATAGATAAAACATTGGAAGGGCAAAGGAGAAGAATTGATGTGATGGAAGACAGAATTAATGAGATGGAAGAAAAATACCTGAATACTTCTTTGC
>NW_006922220.1:1614-2771 GCF_000298275.1 Orycteropus afer afer | reverse complement strand
GGCAAAGTTCAACAAGAAAGAAAATAACAATTGCTGGTGAGGATGTGGAGAGATTGGGACTCTCATACACTGCTGGTGGGACTGTAAAATGATACAACCACTGTGGAAAACAGTATGGTGATTCCTTAAAAAGCTGGAATTAGAAATAGCATTTGATCCAACAATTCCCATTACTAGATATATATCCTAAAGAAGTGAGAGGGAGGGCAAGAACAGATATATGCACACCCATTTTAATTGCAGCATTATTTACAATATCAAAAAATGGAAACAACCTATATGCCCATCAATAGAAGAATGGCTAACCAAACTATGGTACATACACACAGTGGAATACTATGCACCCCTAAAGAATAATATAGATTCTGCAAAACATGGATGAACTTGGAGGACATTATGCTAAGTGAAATAAGTCAATCACAGAAAAACAAATATAGTTCAGTATTGTAAAAGTCAAGGAAATGTTTGTATATGGAAGGAAATTTTGTTTTTTGGTTACCAGGTGTGGGAGAGGAGGGAATGAAACACTGCAAAAAAAAAAAAAAAGTATTGACCTATGTCACTTTAGTTTTGTGTATTTCACTATACATAAATTATATTTCAATAATATGTATTTTAAAAAGTAAAATATCCCTTAAAAAAAAAAAAAAGACTGAGAACGCTAAGCATTCTTCTGATACACTCATTGTGGGCTGGTCACAGAAGCCCATGAACTCATGCAAGCCTTAGTGACAGAAAAGAAACATGCTAGGGAATTATATTTCCATCACTATCAAATATATCCTTAACCTACTTAAGCACAAACTTGGCTCCATCACATCCCAGTGTCTGAATGTCTCTTTTCTGCTGCTGGTCCATGAGTTCATGGTGGCCTCTATTTCTCCTCCACGCTGCCTGCAAATTCCTCAATGCCAATGTGCCTGGGTCTGTGCTGTTAGACAGAGCTCTGTAGGAAAGTGCAGATACATCATTTTCTTCAAAAGGCAAAATCCCAGGGATAAAATAGACCCAGAAAAGTCATTTTCTCTGGAAAGATTTCAAGGAAATTGGGCCTGAGTGTGGTGATGAACTGAGCTATAATTGTGGCAGGCTAATATTGTTCCTTGGTGCTACAACAGGCTGAAACCACAAAAGAGCTCAGGAAACAATCTCTTTTT
>NW_006922220.1:0-614 GCF_000298275.1 Orycteropus afer afer | reverse complement strand
TAGTGCCTAAGGCACTTGACTGCTAACCAGAAGGTTGGTGGTTCAAACCCACCAGCCACTCCTCAGAAGGAAGGTTGGGCAATCTATTTCCATAGTGATACTGCTTCAGAAACCCAAGGAGGGGTTGCTATGAGTCAGGTCTGACTCGACGGCACATAACAACAACATTATTTTAACCTTATAGATGAGCCATCTACTACTTGCCAAAAATACCCAAAACTATGATTCCAATTCATATGACCTGGACCCAATGTATACATAATATGTTCCTTTTTTTTTTTTTTTTTTTTTTGGCCCAGTTTGTCCATTGTCCACCCCCATCTTCTGGTGATGATATCTCAATTGGGCTTTCAGGAATAATCCCTCCCCCAGGTTGTGCAACTTTCTTGGGACTGTCAATCATGGGACCATGTCCTACTCTGCCCAAAGGGGGACTATGAGTTTAAAATCAGGTCAGTAGACAGTTTCTCCAGAGAATCTGAATCACAGGGCTGTTCATCAGAACGGTTGTTGTCTGTGGAAATTGTTCCCTTTGTTCCTGTATTCCAGATCCCTGGGACTATCTTGGTCCATGCCCTTTCTTAGGCTTGCTCCTTCAGATTGTCCTTCCATGC
>NW_006922219.1:1384767-1402642 GCF_000298275.1 Orycteropus afer afer | reverse complement strand
CAAGGATTGTGAGGATGGTGCAGAACTGGGTAGTGTTTTGTTCTGTTGTAAGTAGGGTCTCTATGAGTTGGACACAATTCAATGACACCTGACAGCAATAGTAGCATGCAATGATTGCCTGATAGTTGGCTTAATGGCCTAGGAGTATTAGAAGTAAGTTTTTGTTTTGTTTTCCAGTTAGGATATTTAAGGGAAATTAGAACGTTTTCAAACTACATTTTATGCAATTTAGTTTATACATTGTATATGGATTTTATTAGGTGGCTGAATTCATATTTTGTTGTCATGAAAGCATCCTAAAGCATGTAACCACGGGTGCATCAGAGAGAACTTTCTAATAGGAGACTGAATTGGATTCCTTTAAAGAGTAACTTTTATAAAGATAGTAGACCTATGACTGAAATGGGGAGGTCATAGTAGTTTTTATGGTGTTAGTAAAAAATATTGAATGGACCATGAACTGCCAGCACATCAAAACAAATCTGTCTTGGAAGAAGTACAGTAAGGATGCTCCTCAAAAACGGGGAATAGTGAGACTTCATCTCATTTACTTTGGACATGTTAGCAGAAGGGTCCAGTCCTTAGAGAAGGACATGATGCTGGGTAAAGTACAAGGTCAGCAAAAAAGGAAGACTCTCAATGAGATGGATTCACACATTTTCTACAACAATAGGGTCAAACATACTAATGATTGCGAGGATGGCCCAGGACCAGGCAGTATTTCATTCTATGGTTTGGAATCGATTCTATGGCACCTATAAAGAAAACAACACTACCAATTCGCCTTCCTTAGTTATTTGCTTTATAGGAAAGCAACAAAAGCAATAAATATTCACAATAGTCATATCTATCTTCTTGTTTAAATATTTCTAACTATTCTTATCTGTTTGTCTCCAACTCTATAAACTCTCTCACATACTCCTGTTCATTCTATGCATCTTTCAATTTATCTATTATACCTATTTTCCAACTATCATATAGCAATCTTTTCCTTTTTCAATGTCTTTGCCTTTTTGCTGTATGTACACTGCTGGTTTATAGATTTCATCTTTAGGTAGTTTGGTATACATCTCAAATCTGTTTTGGTATGATTCTAATGTTCATTCTATTTTTGTATTTTCTTTCAGTGTATTTGTTTTCTATATAGCAAATCAACCTATCATATTTTATACTTTATTTTATCTGTTGTTTCACTATATATTCATGGTCTACAAATGCTGCAATTTTAATCAGTTTGTTATTTTTCCTTTGGTTATGGTATCCTATTTTCTCCCACAGGGGTAAAGTAGGAATGACCAAGAAAAAGTGATTCAAAATTGCCAAAATTTTTTTCCTGGTGTGTTGGTTCTGTTTTTACTGTTTTGACAAAGTCTTTTGATGAGCATAAATGTTTAATTTTCAGGTAATCCTGGCTGTCTAGTTTGTCTTCAGTTTGTGTGTTTTTTGTTGTTTCATAGTGTTTTTATGCCATGTATTAGGGTTCCAAAACATCCCCCTTTTTTCTTGATTATTTTTTACAATTTTAGGTTTTATATTTAGATCTTTGTTACAAACTTATTTATTTATTTATTTACATAGTGAGAGATATGGGTCCTGTTTCATTTTCCTGAAAACAGACATCCAGTTTTGCCAGCCCCATTTGTTAAAGAGAACATCTTTTCCCCATTTAGTGGGTTTTCATCTGTTGTCAAAGATCAACTGTCCATAAGTGGATGAATTTACTTTGGGGTTCTCAATTCTGTTCCATTAGTCTGTGTGTCTGTCATTGAACCATTACCAGGTTGTTTTGACCACTGTGGCGATATAGTAGGTTTTGGGACAGGAAAGTGTGAGATCTCCTACTTTGTTCTTCTCCTTTATTAGCAATTTGCTCATCTGGGTTCTCCTTCTTTTCCGTATAGAGTTGGTGATAAGTTTTTCTATCTCTTTAAAAAATAATGATAAAATATACATCAGGATTTTATTTTATCACTAGATTGCTTTGTGTCTTATTGACATATTCACAATGTTAAATCTGCCTATTCATGAGAATGGTAGATTCTTCCATTTATGTAGGTCTATTTTGTTTTCTTGTAGTAACATTTTGTAATTTTCTTTGTTTAGGAGTTTTGCCTCTAGTTAGATTGTGAGGTTGGCACAGGACTGGACATTTCCTCTGCTGTACATAGGGTCACTATGAGTCAGAGACGATTAGACGGCACCTAACAACAACAGCAACAGTTAGATTTATTCCTAAGTAATTGATCTTTTGGGTGATTATTGTAAATAGTATTATTTTCTTGATTTCCTTTTCAGGTTCTCTTTGTTACTGTAGAGGATTCTGACTGATTTTTGTATGTTGCTATGACATGCTGCTATTTACTGAATCTTATTTGCCCCAGTAGTTTTCCTGTTGAGTTTCTGGGATTTTCAATGTATAGTATCATATTCTCTGCAAATTGAGATAGTTTTAGTTCTTCTTTGCCTATATGATGTTGTTGTTGTTAGGTATAACAGAACAAAACACTGCCCATCCTGTGCCAGCCCCACAATCCTTGCTGTACCTGAGCCCATCGTTGCAGTATTGTGTCAATCCATCTCGTTGAGGGCCTTTCCCTTTTTAAGTGACCCTCCACTTTACCAAACCTGAGCTCTTTCTATAGGGAATGGTCTCTTCTGACAACATGACCAAAGTAGGGGAGATGAAGGCTGGCCATTCTCGCTTCCAAGGAGCATACCTGCTGCACTTCTTCCAGGACAGATTTGTTAGTTCTGGCAGTCCACGGTACTTTCAGTATTCTTCACCAACACCACAACTCAAAAGCATAAACTCTTCTTTGGTTTTCCTTTTTCAATGTCCAGTTTTCACATGCATGTGAGGTGATTGAAAATATCATGGCTTAGGTTATGTGCACCTTAGCCTCCAACAGACATCTTTGCTCTTCACCGCTTTAAAGAAGTCTTTTGCAGCAGGTTTTCCTAGTGTAATACATCATCTGATTTCTTGGCTGAAGTTTCCACTGGTGTTGATTGTGAAACCAAGTAATATGAAATCTCTGACAATTTCAATCTGTTCTCAATTTCTCATAATGCTACTTATTGGGCCAGTTATGAGGACTTTTGTTTGCTTTATGTTGAAGTGTAATCCATACTGCAGACTGTAGTCTTTAATCTTCATCAGTAAATGGGTCAAGTCATCTTGAGTTTTGGCAAACAAAGTTGTGTTGTCCTCATATCACAGGTTGTTAATGAGTCTTCCTCCAATCCTGATGCCACAATCTTCTTCAGATAGTCCAAATTCTTGGATTATTTGTTCAGCATACAGATTGAGTAAGTATGGTGAAAGGATACAACCTTGACACACTACCTTCCTGATTTAAATCATGCAGTCTCCTCTTTTTCTGTTTGAATGACAGCCACCTGATCTATGTACAGGTTCCTCATGAACATAATTAAGTGTTCTGGAATTCCCATTCTTCTCAATGTTATTAATAAATTTTTGTGATCCACACAATCTAAAGCTTTTTATAGTCAATAAAATACAAGTAAACATCTTTCTGGTATTCTTTGCTTTCAGCCGAGATCCATCTGACATCCGCAATGATATCCCTATTTCCATGTCTTCTTCTGAATCCAGCTTGCATTTCTGGAAGTTCTCTGTCAATATACTGTTGCAACTGTTGTTGAATTATCTTCAGCAAGATTTTACTTGTGTGTGATATTAATGATATTGTTCAATAATTTCCACATTCTTTGGGATCACCTTTCTGTGGAATGAGTTTAATATGGATCTCTGTCAGTCAGTTGTCCAAATTTCTTAACATAGGTGAATGAGTGCCTCCAGCATGGCATCCATTTGTTGAAACATCTCAGTGGGTATTTCATCAATTCTCGGAGCCTTGCTTTTCACCAGTTTCTTCAGTGCAGCTTCAACCTCTTCCTTTAATACCATCGGTTCTTGATCACATGCCGGCTCATGAAATGGATGAATATCGATCAATTCTTTTTGGTACAGTGACTCTGTGTATTCTTTCCATCTTCTTTAGATGTTTCCTGCACCATTCAATATTTTGCCCATGGAATTTTTCAATATTTCAACTTGAGGCTTGAATTTTTTCTTCAGTCCTTTCACCTTGAGAAATGTTGAGCATGTTCTTCCCTTTTGGTTTTGTAACTCCAGGTCTTTGTACATTTCATTATAATAATTGACTTTGTCTTCTGTTCAGTTCTTTTTTCTTGTCATTTCTTCCATTTGCTTTAGCTCCTCTCCATTCAAGAGCAAGTTTCAGAGTCTCTTCTGACATCCATTTTAGTCTTTTCTTCCTTTCCTGTCTTTTTAATGACCTTCTGCTTTCTTTGTGGGTGATGTTCTTGATGTCATCCCACAATTCTTCTGGTATTTAGTCATTGGTGTTCAATGTATCAAATCTGTTCTTTAGATGGTCTCTAAATGCAGGAGGGATACAATCAAGGTCATATTTTGACTGTTATGGGCTTGTTTTAAGTGTTTTAAGCTTCAACTTAAACTTGCATATGAGCAGTTGGTGGTCTGTTCCACAGTCAGCTCCTGTGCTTATTTTTACTGAAAACATTGAGCTTCTCCATTGCCTCTTTCAACAGATGTAGTAGAAGTTGTCAGTCTTGCAAAATTCTGTCATGTGCTTTCCAGCGTCATTTCTATCACCAATGACATTTTTTCCAACTACTAGTGATTCTCTCTGTTTCTAACTTTTGCATTCCCATCACTTGTTGTTGTTGCTATGTGCTGTTGAGTTGGGTCCGATTCATAGCAACCCCTCCTTGGTTTTCCAAGGCGGTATCACTACGGATGTAGATTGCTCAATCTTCCTTCTGAGGAGTGGCTGGAGGGTTTGAACCTCCAGCCTTCTGGTTAGCAGTCAAGTGCCTTAGGCACTATGCTACCAGAGCTCCCTTCTCATCACTAGTAATAATCAATACATCTTGATTTCATGTTTGGTCAATTTCAGACTGCAGAAGTTGGTAAAAATCTTTACTTTGCCAACATACTTGCATTTTATTTCTCTTTCCTGTCTTATTGTTCTGGCTAGGACTTCCAATAAAATATTAAGGGTGGTAATATAGAGCACCTTTGTCTGGTTCCTGTTCTCAAGGGATGTGCTAGTTAAGGTTTTGTGTCAGCTTGGCTGGGTCTGCTTTTGAGTGCCCGGGCATATGCATGTAGTTGTTACCCCATGATGAGACTGGTGATCAACTCCATGGTGGACTCTACTGTTAGCAGCTAAGTAGCTGACTTAGGGGTGTTGTCTGCTTCCAATATATAAGAAGAAACTTTGGGAAAAGTCTCAAGCTTTTTGCCATGCTTGGAACATGCACTGAACCAAGTCTTCATTCAGCAGCCTGCCATGCTGGCCCTGCCAACTTGGGACTGTTTCTGGACTTGAAGTGGTCACCTGCCATGTTTGTTAGTCCTAGGACTGTGCCATTGTACTTGTCGGCCTTGGGTCTGTCAGTGTCAGCAGCCAGCAGCTGCCTGAGTTAAGAGAAGCCTCTAGCTTCAGTGGGTCAGGAGCAAGAGGCAAAGCTGAAGCCCAGGGTCGAGGGGCCTTCACTCAGCCCCTAGATCTGGCACTTTGGACTGAGACTTCTAGCCTCCTAAACTGTAAATGAATAAATCCCTATTTGTTAAAGCCATACATTTTTGATATGTCTGTTACAACAGCACTAACCAAAGGTAATCAAAATAAGGGGAATGTTCTCAGTCTCTGTTGAAACTAATACTTGCCATTGGCTTTGTGTATATGTCCTTAATTATGTTAAATTTTCTTTTATTCCTATTTTCCTGAGCATTTTATCAGGGATTTGTCCTGGAATTTGTCAAATACCTTTTCTCTATCAGTTGATATAATCCTGATCCATGTGTCTTTTTTCTTTGTTTTATTTATGTGATAGATTATGTTGACTTTTTTTTTTTTTTTTTTTTATTTTTGAATCATTCTTGCATACCTGGTGTGAATCCCACTTGATCCTGATCTTTTATTCTTTTTCTTTTTTTGATCCTGATCTTTTATTCTTTTTTTTTTTATCTGTTGGATTCTAACTGCTAGGATTTTGTTGATAATTTTTGCATCTATGTTCATGAGTGATATTGGTGTATAATTATTATTGACTGTCTACTTTACCAAACATGATGTCTTTATCTAGTTATTGGTCTTTCCTGATGATGTGTTCAAAGTAAGCAAGATGAAGTTTCATCATCCTTGCTTCTAAGGAGCATTCCAGTTGTATTTCTTCTAAGACTGATTTGTTCATTCTTTTGGCAGTCCATGGTATATTCAATATTATTTGCCAACACCACAAATTGAATGAATCAATTCCTCTCTCTTCCTTTTCCTTTCTTTTTTTTTTTTAAATTGTGCTTTGGGTACAAATTTACAGAACAGAATTTGTTTTACATTCAATAGTTTGTGTACATTTAGTTTCACTCCCTGATTACCATCCCCAGCCCTAACCCCCTCTCCTCCTCTCCCTTCCCTGTGAGCCCTCCATCCCTGTGCTCTTCTTAGTTATGCACTCCTGTCTGTCCAGCTTTTCCTCCATGTGAATGGTGCCACTCTGGTGCCCCATGGCCAATTTCTCCAAGGGGTGTATCTCCATAGAGTAGGTGGGTGCATCACCCTGGATTGGGTGTTCTACATGTAAGTCCTTCTACTGTTGGGCTGAGAGCCAGTCCTTGGGAGTGAGTCCTATCCCAAGCCTGAAGTGTATCCCAGGGCCATATTCATGGGGTCCCACCAGACTCCATCCAACCAGTAATTCTGATTACTATTGTATTTTTTAGTATTGTTCCACATTTTTCCTCCCACTCTATCCAGGATCTCCAGTTTTGATCCCTTCCTGGATGGTTGGCATTGGTAGCCAGGCACCATCTAGTTCTTCTGGTCTTGAAGTCCATCATATCCTAGGGCTGATTGTTTCCAAATGCCCTTGATTATCTTCACTCTTCTTCACTTCAGAGGAGAGGAGACTATTAGCTGCATCTTACATGGCTGCTCTAACGTTTTTAAGACCCTAGTCACTACTCACCAAAGTAGGCTGTGAAACAAGATTTTTATGTATTATATTATCCCAACTGAGCCTGATGTCCCCCAATACTCAATGACAGTGAGTTTGGTTTTTGGTTTCATTTCTTCTTTAATCTCTTTTGACAGTGTCATAATTTTCATTGTATAAGTCTTTCACATCAGTGGTTAAATTTATTCCTAGGTATTTTATTCTCTTAGATGCTTTTGTAAGTGTAATTCACTTCCCTAATTTGTCTTTCAGATTTCTCATTGCTGTTGTATAGAAACACAAGTGATTTTTGTTTGTTGACTGTGTGCTCTGCAACTTTGCTAAATAGCCCAAGAAGCTGTGTGTGTGTGTGTGTTCAGATTCTTTGGAATTCTCTCTATATAAAATCATATCATCCAAGAATAGAGATAATTTTACTTCTTTTCCAATCTAGATATCTTTTTTTTTTTTCCTTGTCTTATGCTCTAAGGAGCTCTGGTTGTGCAGTGCCTAAGGCCATTGACTGCTAATAAGGTTGGTGGATCAAATCCACAAGCCACTCCCAGAAGGAAGCCTGAGCAATATACTTCCATAAAGATTTACTGCCCTGGAAACCCAGTGGGGGTCACTACAAGTCAGAATCGACTCAATGGCAGTGGATTTGGTTTTGGGGTTATGCTTTGGCTAGGGCTTCACATACGATATTTAATGGAAGTGGTGAGAGCAGGCACCCTTGTTTTATTCCTAATTTCAAGGGGAAATTCTAAATCCTCCTCTATTAAGTATAACATTTGTTGTTGATTTTCATGTATGCCCTGAATCATATCGAGGAATTACTCTTCTGCTCCAAGCTTCTTGAGGGTTTTCACGTTGGAGTCTATCCAACGACTTTTCTACATCCACAGAGATGATCTTGTGTTTCTTTCCTTTTTTCTATTGATGTGGTGTAGTACATTGATTGACTTTCTAATGTTGAACTATTTTTGCATTCCAGGAATAAATCCCACTTGGTCATATATAGTATATGACTCTTTTATTATGCTTTTGGATTCTGTTTACTGGTATTTTGTTGGAGGGTGTTTGCATCTATATTCATAAGGGGTATTAGTCTGTACTTTTCTTTTCTCGGGATGTTTTTGCATGATTTTGTTATCAAGGTTATATTTGATTCATAGAATGAATTTAAGAGTATTCCTTCTTTTATCTTTTAGATTATTTTAAGTAGGATTGGGGTCAATTCTTCTTAAATGTTTTGTAGAATTTCCAATGAAGCCATATGGTCCAAGAATTTTTTAGTTGAAAGATTTTTGATCATTCATTCAATCTCTTAACTTGTCATAGTTGTGTTGAGATTTCCTATTTCCTCTTGAATTCATTTGGGTAGGTTTTGTGTTTCTAAGAATTTATCCTTTTTAACTAGATTATCCAATTTGTTTTGCTTTGTTTTGTTTTCCAAACAGCTGTTCTTGACACTCTTCAACAAAGAAAAGAAAAACCAATTGACAGAGATAGAGAAGATAATCCTGGAAACTGAGCTCTGAAAGGAACTATACAGAAGTGGATTAGGCACTACCAACTGGTGGAAAAATCTGAACAAAAACAGTGAGTACAGAGACAATAGGAGTGGCACACTGTCAGCTACTCTGACAGGACCAATAGCCTGAATATTTTCAAGTAGTATTGGGACCTGAGAATTGACCTAAAGATCAACCCTGGTCACCAAGGGCTGCAGGGATGACTGCACTGGTGTCCTATGACTAGAAAGGGAAATAGCAAGGAGGGAGACAACCTGAGCTGTGGACTTTTCACTGTCTGGAGGGTGCAGCCATTTTGATTGTTTACATACAACAGCCATTTTGAATATTAAAAGTGACTGAGGACACAACCATTTTGAATGTTTACAAGCGGTGGCCATTTTGGATATTTAAAGTGATAACATTCTCATTCGGATTCCAGGGACCTAAGAATAGGCTCTGTTTGCCAAGGTCAGCAGAGACGTATAGGAGGCTGACAACAGGAAAGGAGACAGGTGATGAATGTATAAGTGCTGTCAACTAAAGAATAGAGGAGCACAGTACAGTACCCTGCTTGCATAGATAACATACAAACAAAATAAAGAAAATGAAAATCGTGGGCAAGTCACTCCAACATACAATCACCAATTAAATATAAACACAAAAACATCACGATGCCTTGGAAACAACAGAGCACCACAGTCCACACAAAGAAACAAGATAAAGCAGGAGAAACAAGGGACCAGGATACAGACCCAAAAACATCCCTGAGAAAGACACAGCATTGGAACTCCCTGATAGATAATTAAAAAGAATTATATTTAGATATCTTCAATGAATTGAGAAACAGATCAAGGAAAATACAGAGAAAACCCTAGAACAATTTCAAAAGACAATACAAGAACAAAATGACAAAATAAATGAAAAATTACAAATGATACAAGACCTACAAACAGAAATCCAGAAGATTAATACAAAATTGTCAGAAATAGATAAGACATTGAATGGGCAAAGGAGCAGAGTTGAATCAATGGAAGACAGAATTAAGGAGATTGAAGGGAAGTACCTGAACACTTCTTTGGAAAGGGATAAATCAGAAAAAAGATCAAAACAAAATGAAGAAAGCCTAAGGTTCATGTAAGATACCATCAAAAGGAATAACCTATGTGTAATTGGAATGCCAGAACAAGAAGAGACAAAGCCACAGAGAAAATTGCTGAAGATTTGTTGGAAGAGAATTCTCCTGGTATGATGAAAGATGAGAATATATCCATTCAGGAAGTCCAGCAAACCCCAAACAGGATAGACCCCAAACAGCTGTTCTTAATATTCTGTCATAATTCTTTATTTCTATTAGGTCTGTTGTAATGTCTCTTCTTTCATTTGTTACTTTGGTTATTTGCATCTTTTTACTTTTTCTTTCTTTGTCATTCTAGCTAAATGTCCATTTTATTGATCTTTTCAAAGAATCAGCATCTGGGTTTATTGATTCTTTCTATTGTTTTCTGTTTCAATTTCATTTATTTCTGCTCTGATCTTTATTTCCTTTCTTCTGGTAGGTTTCACTTAGTTTGCTCTTCTCTTCTAGTTCCACTCAAGTTGTAGAGTTAGGCTGTTCATATGATATATTTTCTTAAGTAAGCCTTTATTGCTATAAGTTTTCTCCTGAGTACTGTCTTTGCAGTATCACATTAAGTTTTGGTATGTTTTGCTTTCATATTCATTTGGCTGTAAGACACTTGTGATTTTTTTTTTGATTTCTTTCTTGACTCATTGATAGTTTGATAATGTGTTGTTTAATTTCCACATTTCTGTATATTACAGATTTTTTTTCTATCATTCATTTCTAGCTCAATTCATTGTAGTCAGAGAAAATACTTAATATGATTTCAATCTTCTTAAATTTATTGAGACTTCCTTGTGACCTAACATGTGGTTTTTCCTGGAAAATGATCTATGTGAATGGTATTTTTTTGAGTCAACACTTTTGAAGAGTATTGGTCAGTTGTTTTGTAAAACATCTCTTAATTTGAGTCTGTCTATTTGTTTCTCACTGTAAGACTAAGGTTACACATTTTTGGTAAAAATATCACAGAAGTGATGTTCTGTCTTCAGTTCATCATAACAGAGCATGTGACAAGAATATATTAACTGATCACTTTGTTAAGAAAATTTCTTCAGGTGACAAATATTTTTTTTTTCAGTTAGTAATTAATAAATAATTTAGGGTAAGTAGTGAATATAAAATAAATTGTAGTCATTACTGTCATTGTTATTGTTATAGTAGGTTTTGGGAAAAACATGCACCAAAGTTTCTTTGAAAACAAACAACATAGTTTATGAAGATCACAGTTAGTAAAGAATTTCTAACTATCACCTATAATTCAGGAATATTTAATGTACAATTATTGCAAATAAGCTAATAAATAATAACAGATATAGAGAATACTAAATATTAAAATGTTCTAAAGTATGTATTTTGGGTACTTTTATGTTCAAAACCAAAACACCAAACCCACTCCCATTGAGTCAATTCCAACTCATAGTAACTTCTATTAGGTTTTCAAGGCAGTAAATTGGGAAATCCTACTTCCGTAGTGATACTGCCTAGGAAACCCAAGGAGGGGTCACTATGAGTCGGGGCCGACTCGACGGCAAATAACAATAACAACAATCTTTATGAAAGTAGATTACCCTATTTTCCTTCTACATAGCAGCTGGTGGGTTTGAACTGCCAACATCTGGTTTGCAGTCAGATGCTTTAGGTACTATGCCACAAGAGATCCGTTTTATGTTCAACTCTTTTCAAAACAGTATGTGTTTTGGTAGCACAATGTATTATGAAAAATAACTATAAACTTGGTTATTACAAAAAAAATAAATAAATCATGTATTTGCAATGGATATTGCTTACTTGTAAAAATATAAGTGAATTAAATTTAATATTTGTAATTTATGCATTTTATAAATTTTTTCTGAAAATATGTATTATATTTGTTTTAAGGGAAAAATGTCTACAGTTAAGTATTTTATTATTTGTATCACATATAAACTACATGTAAAGTACATAAATTACATGTTTATTGAAGAAACCTTAGAAATAGGTAAGAACATTAGCCATTAGAGAGATGCAAATCAAAACAACAATAAGATACCATCTCACCCCAGCAATAGTAGCAAAGCAAACAAGTCAGAAAATAACAAATGCTGGCAAAGCTGTGGAGATATTGGAACTCTCAAATACTGCCGGTGGGGCTGCAAAATGGTACAACCATTGTAAAAAATGGTATGCCGTTTCCTTAAAAAACTGAAAATAGAGATACCATTTGATCCAGCAATTACATTACTAGGAATATATCCTAAAAACCAAATATATTTGATATCATGTATTGGATATATAAAGAGGTTAGAGAAGGGCATGAATAGACATATGCACACCCATGTTCATCGCAGCACAATTCACTATAGCAAAGAAATGGAAACAACATAAATGCCCATCAACAGAAGAATGTATAACCAAACTATGGTACATTCACACCATGGAATACTATGCAGCATTAAAGAATAATGAAGAATACACAAATCACTTCACAACATGGATGAATTTAGAGGACGTTATGCTGAGTGAAATAAGTCCATCACAGAAAGACAAATATTTTATGAGCCCACTATTGTAAAAAGTCAAGGAAAGTTTATTCAGGGAAAGAAACTCACTTTGTTGATTACCAGAGGAAGGAG
Source organism: Orycteropus afer afer (assembly GCF_000298275.1). Classification (NCBI taxonomy): domain Eukaryota; kingdom Metazoa; phylum Chordata; class Mammalia; order Tubulidentata; family Orycteropodidae; genus Orycteropus; species Orycteropus afer. The sequence goes on along the minus strand of NW_006922219.1, from coordinate 1,390,379 downwards.
GGAGAGGGAGGAAAAATCTCAGACTATTTGGGGGTCACATGTTGATTTGCATAAGGGCAGGAATGTGTGGAAAGAGTCTGTGATGAGTATGGTGACATTGGGAAAAGGAAAGACACTGAAATGTACACAAAAGATATAGACAACAGAGGCAAATGCTATTACAGGCACAACACTGCAGCATCACTAGCACCAAATAACAAGCTAAGGATTAAAATATAGACAGCTGAGAAAAGCAGGTGGGGGTAGGTGAACAGGAATATACACTAGACCAAGAATAGATTTGGCTAAAGACAATTTTACATATGTACTCGTGCTACAAAATTAGCCACATACATTACAGAAGCAACAGAAGACAGGGTGGGAGTAACTTTGTAGAGACAACCAAGCATCTTGTGAGAGAGAATCACAAGGCCTGGGGTTTTGGGACCACAGTCTCGGGGGGACAGCACACTCAATTGGCACACATAGTTTATAAAAATGTTGTTCTACCACCTAATTTGATGATTAGTGACTGGGGTCTTAAAAGCTTTTGAGCAGTCATCTAAGATGCAACCATTGATCACCTCTAGAATGGAGGAAAGAAGAGTGAAGAAAATCAAGGTCATCTCGAAACAATTAGTCCAAAGATAAGCTGGACCACAAGGACCTCAGCTTTCATGACCTGAGACCAGAAGAACTAGATGGTGCCTGGCTACTAATACCTACAACTCAGAAAGGGATCAAACCTGGAGATCCTGGATAGGGTGGGAGGAAAATGGTGAAACAAAATTTAAAAACAAAAATGACCAGATTGCTGGTTGGATGGAGACTGGTGGAACACTCAAGACTATGGCCCCAGGTCACCCTTCAATCCTGGAAGTGGATTCACTTACATGACTGGCTCTCAGTCTACCAATAGAAAGACCCACATACTGAACACCCACATCAGGTTGATGCACCCACTTACTCTAGGTAGATGCACCCCTTGAATTAATCAGCCATGGGACACCAGAGGTGTAGTATTCTCATAGATGGAAGGCTAGACAGACAGAAATAAATAGATGAGAGGAGCACAGGGAGAGGGTAGGCATGGGGAGGGGAGTTTCTTACAGTCAGGGATGATAATCAGGGCTATGAGACCAGATGTGCATGAACTGTTGAAAGTAAAACAAGTTTTCTATGTAAATTTGCACCCAGAGCACAATTTAAAAAAAGGGAAAAAAAGAAATACATAAGAAAAATCACTGATAAACTAATATTAACATTTCATTTTGATCCTTTCAAAGTTTTTTATAATGTTCATATACAAGTGAAAATGGTTTGTATTCTACACATCATTTTTAACTTGCTTTAATACTTAATAAATCATTAATGTCTTTCTAAGGTAATGAATGTACTCATACACTTATTACTTAAAAATTTTCATCTCTAATGCCAGCTCCTCCATGGGAGGAAGATAAGGCAACCTACTTCTGTAAAGATTTACAACTACAACCTTGGGAACCCAAAGAGGATTGTAATGAGTCAGAATCGACTGATGGCAATGGGTTTTTGTAGTGTATGTCTACATGTAATTCCTATACATAATTAATTCCTGCATATAACTGCAGCATAATTATTAATCACTCCATTATTTTTGCATGTTTAAGTTGTTTCTATTCTTAATACTATACACTCATGTAAACAGAACCCAAAAGTATTATGTTTAAATGAATGTATTAGATAGTTTGTAGCAAAGTAGGGATATTAAGCAAAAGGCATGCATTGGTCATTAGTGACCATCATTAGTATTACCTGATAGAAATATTCTAACCAGAAATAATCACACTCTGAGAGAAGATTGTATTGCTTTCTTTTGGAATAACCTTAAATTAAATCATAATAGCAGTCACAATATTCTATTCTTTGTCACATTACAATTATTGTATGTGAAAAAATCAAGGGACAACATAGCATCTCCCCGAAAACCAGATGTTCAAATCCAAGGCAATGTCTTTAGAGATATCTAACCAGTTGCCATTGATTTGATTCCAGCTTTTGGTGACGCCAAGTGTGTCAGAGTAGAACTATGCTCCAAGGAATTTTTGATCACTGATTTTTCCAACAAAGATCATCAGACCTTTCTTCTGAAGTGCCTCTGGGTGGACTCAAACCTCTAACCGTTAAGTTAGAAGCTGAATGTGTTAACCATTTGCCCAATCCAGGGACTCCTTATAGATATTTAGAGCTACTGATTTGTCTTGTAATCATATTCATTTCTCTTAAGAGCAAGTTTTTGGATGATTTCCAAATATATGGAGTAGGATTCATTTGTAGAAAAGTAATGTTTTAAAATACATAAAAATCTTGAAAATTATTTATGTAATTATTTTAGTTCAATTTTCTTCTTCCATACTTGAATATTAACATTATTTTTTTTCCTTTTAAAATATTTTCACCATAGAATATCTTGAATAAAATTTCATTTTTTTGCCTATTTACATATTCTTATCATTGCCACACTCATAAAAAGACATCTTTGATTCTATATGGTGGACAAATAACTAAAGTTGAACACATTATTAAAACCTTTTTTATTAAAGGATATAATGCACTTCATGCGGCTATTAGGGAATTAAAAAGTCATCAGGACAGATATATGTGCAAACATTCCCTCTTGTGGTTAGAGCATAAGTCAGATGGGCCCCTCAGGGGCAAGAAAATGCCTAATAGTGTCGAGTGAGAATTTGCTAATTTTCTGAGATATAATCCAGCAATTTATACTCTGAGCCTAGATAAATGTTTTGTAAAATCTGTCTAGTGTTGGATCACTTTTAAAATTTTTTCAGTATGCAACTTTCTTTCAGAAATTAACAATCAGAACTTTAGTTCTGAGTAAAGAGATGTCTCCAGAATTATAGTTACTGTTATTAAAGGAGCTCCTTACAAGAGAGGTGGAAGAGTGTGTAGTATTTAATTAATTTGTTGACCAGATTTGCCTGGTCTTCCCATACCTACCCATGAGTCAAAACTTTCTTCTTCCCCAGAGTTCTCCGGAGAGCTGCTTTGACCTCCTTATTCCGTAAACTATAGATGATGGGGTTGAGCATGGATGTCACCACTGTATAGAAAAGGGCTAGGAGTTTATCTATTCCTGGTGAATGGCTAGCTTTAGGCCTCAGGTAGGTGACAGACCCTGATCCATAGAAGAGTGTTACTACCAGTAGATGAGAAGAACAGGTAGAAAGAGCTTTATGTCGTCCTTCAGATGAGGGCATGACCAGCACAGCAGCTAGAATTCTGCCATAGGAAGCAACGATCAGTAAAAACGGGCTGGAAATGCAAAGGATGGCCACAACAAAAACTGCAGCCTCATTATGGGATGTATCCCCACAAGCAAGTGCCAGGATGGGTGGGAGGTCACAGAAGAAGTGGTCTATCTCACAAGGGCCACAGAAGTCCAAGGAGAAAATATAGTTGGTCTGGCCCAGACCAACCATGCATCCTACTCCCCAAGAAACCAATGCCAAATGGGCACATACACCACGACTCATCTGTGTTGCATAGTGAAGTGGAGAGCATATGGCCATATAGCGGTCAAAAGCCATGGCAGCCAAAAGACAGCATTCACTAATAGCAAATAATGTAAAGAAAAACATCTGTGTAGCACAGCCCTCCAGAGAGATCCCTCGAGCCTCACTCACAAGACTCTGCAGCATCTTGGGTATGACAGAACAAGTATAGCCAATCTCCAAGAGAGACAAGTTGGCCAGGAAGAAGTACATGGGAGTGTGGAGGACTGGGTTGGTCCAGATAGCGAGGGCTATGAGAGCATTTCCTGTCAGTGATGCTAAGAACATGAGTAGGATGAGGGTAAACAAAAGAAAACACTGCTCAGTGACCTCAGAGAATTTGGCAAATGCAAAACGTTTGACAGACATGCTATTTTCCTGCCACAAGGAGCAATTGAGGTTCATGACCTGGAAAAGAGAAAGGCAAAGTCATCAGAAGGATTCTTTCAGATAAGGGAGAGAAACTGTTATATTACTTTTAAAGACCCCTTGTAAGTCAGAGAGATAATGAAGTCCACAATTTCTTACACGCAATTCTAAAATTCAAAACTTCTGAAATGACACTCATTCTCACACAGATTCAAACCCAATTCTCTTCTATTTTTACTATCTCAACAGATCTATCCAAAATATACTTAGTCACTTGAGCTTAAAATGGAAAAATGCTAAGAAAAAAGAAAAAATAGATCTCAGGAGGTCAGTTCTTTCTTCATCACCACCTTGAATTAAATTAATATAAAAATAAGTGTCTTCTGATATCTCTCATATCTATCCATGTCTCTTCATTTCTATTGACACTGATTTTATTTCTTCACTTATTTATTCAATGACTATTTATTGACCACAGACTATTTGGCAGTTACTGCTTTCAGTCCAGAAACTCTGGTGGCATAGTGGGTAAGACATTTGGCTGCTAACCAGGAGATCAGTGGTTCAAACCCACTACCCACCAGCTGCTCTGTGGGAAAAAGATGAGGCAATCTACTTTCATAAATATTCACAACCTTGGAACCTCAATGGGGGTTTCTATGAGTTGGAATCTAATCAATGGCAATAGGTTTTTGTTTTGTTTTGTGTTTTTATTGCTTTCAGTCCTAGAACTCAGTAATGAACCAAAATCAACATCTCTCCCCACATGAAGCTTATAATTTAGTGAAGGAAAGCAGAAATTAAATAATCATTTAATACATAAATAACTGGTGCAATGCATAGAATTAAAACCAAGGTATGTGCTGGAGACTGAGTGATCTAGGGGGCTCCTAAAGATGAGCGCCATGAGCTGAGATGTGAATGACAAGGAGGGGCAGCCATCCGAAGACTCTACCACAGCCATTCATATCCTATCTACACTACTGAGAATATTTCATCACTATAACTAATTGTTTTACCTTCAATAGTTCTCATTTGTAATCCTTTTCTAACAGAGTAATTTTTCACTAAATGAAAAATATGATAGTCTGAAACTTTCAATTCATGTTTCTTAATGTGATTCGTAAAAATCATCTCTGGATCAGGTCACTAGCTATGGATACAACCTTCTATCTCACTCCTTACCCAAATTAATCCCATGTTACAGTCATCAAACAACTTGCATTTTTTAGTACATGCTTCACTCACACTTATCTTTGTAATTTTTTTCAGGGGGCTTGAAATGTACTTCTCTAATTGTCCACTTGTTGAACTACTGAACTACATATCTATGTTCAAGTTTAAGCATAGTTTTGTCTCCTCTTTGGAAACTTTTCCTAATTCTCCCCCCTGCTAGTCAGTTTCACATCCCTCTACCTCATCACTGCTGAGGGAGTCCCTGGAGATGAAAGCCATGAAGTGCTTGGCTACTAACTGAGAAGTTGGTGGTTCAAACTCAGCCAGAGGGGTCTTGAAAGAAAAGCCTGGTGACTTGCTTCTGAAAGAGCAAAGCCTTAAGAACCCTTTAGAGTGCAGTTATACTGTGCATAGGGAGCTCTGGTAGTGTAGTGCCTAAGGGACTTGACTGCTAACCAGAAGTCTGGAGGTTCAAACCCACCAGCCACTCCTCAGAAGGAAGATGGGGCAATCTACTTCCATAGTGATACTGCCTCG
>NW_006922219.1:1376985-1384162 GCF_000298275.1 Orycteropus afer afer | reverse complement strand
TTTCACCCAAATCACAATAAAAATTTTAAAAAAACTTATATCTCCCACTCTTAATAATTAATGTTTCCATTTAATAATAATAATAATAATAATAAGGTTTTAAGGCTAAGTTTTACTCTGGCTACCTGTAATTTTGTCTTTTAGTGATAGTATGTTTTCTGAAGCCAATTAAGTTAAATCCAATCCCCATCAAATATCTGAAATACAGTCAAATCTGTGAAAGCTATAATCTGTGTAAGGTGGAAGCTTGTCAGAAAAGGAAAATTCAGTATTTTCAAATAATAGAGAGTGATAGAAAAATGGTAAGACTACACCCTGACATAGACAAAAACTTGCAAGACCTGGTAAAACAAAGCACCCCATCAAATTCCAGCTCCAGGTTTCAATGCACAACATCTATTTCTCTATCAATCCAGTTATTATCAATTCCTGACAAAAGATTCCCTGTTCTTTCCGTGACAGTAATGCAGTGTGCATTATTTGGTTTGAAACGTCATCAACAGAAATCTAAACTATATTTGATCTGAAAAGAACAGAAGAGTGAGGGGATTTGACTTCCAATTTCCTGGATTTTATCTGTCTGTTAACATAACCTGATAACTAAGCTTAGGTTATGTAATCAGATAGTTTCTGGCAAAACCAAACATTGTTGACTCATTGGACAAATAATCAATCAAAATATTTCATCATTTTCATGTATGTTACCTCAAATCTACAACAAGGTCTTGAACCTTTGGGTCAGCACAAGGTTTTACTCCATCTTGTAGAAACCATATCATATATCCCCATTCATGTATTTGTTGTTGTTGTTGTTATGTGCCGTCGAGTCATACCTGACTCATAGCAACCCCTCCTTGGGTTTCCAAGGCAGTATCACTACGGAAGTAGGATTGCCCAACCTTCCTTCCGAGGAGTGGCTGGTGGGTTTGAACCGCCAGTCGTCTGGTTAGCAGGCAAGTGTCTTAGCCACATGTATTTAGCAGTGTTAAATTATCTGCTTTCAGACTCTGCCCATCATTTCATCTTTTTTTTTTTTTAATTTAGGAGACTCTGATTTAACCATTTAACCAGCAATTGTCATGGAATTCACACTGAGATCAGCACCCATGTTTCTATAATAACTAATTTTTACCTTTAAAATGTTATAAATTTTAAAAATCATAACCTTTTTTAAGATAACAATTCTTTATTCAAACATTGTAGTTGTGATTAAAGAATTAGTTCACTGAACAATTACCCCTCGGACACAAGCAAAGAATCACAATGGTAATTTATGTTGTATATAATAAAGAGGGCTGAGAATAGATGAAGTGATATATCCAAGGTTAGGCAGAAAATTAGCAAGTGGCAGAAACAGGATATAAAACATTTTCTTGACTTTTATTTTTTAAAGCACATTAACTATATATTTCAAGTAAGTATAAAAAGCCCAAAAGACCAAGCCCACTGCCACTGCCACAATTCTGACTCATAGTGACCACCACTGGGTTTCCAAGGTGGTAAATATTTACAGAAGTTCTGTGGAGTGGTTGGTGGGTTTGAACCACCAACCTTCTGATTAACAGTCAAATGCCTTAGGTACTGCACCACCAAAACTCTTGGAAATAAGTATTTAAAAAGCAAAAATATGCTTCTTGAGAATGCAAATTAATATGAATAAACAAATACACTAGATGCATTTACCAAAACATATGTACAAAATGTACATGTGTTGTATGTATACACATCTATACACCCACAAACAAGCACACACATTCTTAGCATGCTACATAACACAGTATTTAAGAGTTTCTAGAGAAATTCTATCTGGATTAAAATACAAGTACGGTCATCTAATTACTGGCTCAAGTTTAACATTTATTTCAACTATGGGAGCTCTGGTAGCGTAGTACCTAGGGCACTTGACTGCTAACCAGAAGGCTGGCGGTTCAAACCCACCAGCCACTCCTAGGAAGGAAGATGGGGCAATCTACTTGAGTAGTGATACTGCCTCGGAAACCCAAGGAGGGATCCCTATGAGTTGGGTCCGACTCGACGGCACATAGTAACAACAACAACAATCTGTTCTTCAGCTTGCCCACTTATGAAAGAAGTGAAAATAGTAGCTTTTTCATGTAGTTGCTATAAGGAATAAGGTGTTAATCACCACAAGCACTTAGAAAGTGACTAAGTACTCAATCAAGATTAGATATAACAGTATATTTATACATGTATGAGGAGCTCTGGTGATGCTTGACTTCTAACTAAAGGGTTGACGTTTCAAACCCACCAACTGGAGCTCTGGTGGCGTAGTGCCTAAGGCATTTGACTGCTAACCAGAAGGCTGGTGGTTCAAACCCTCCAGCCACTCCTTGGAAGGAAGATTGGGCAATCTACTTCTGTAGTGATACCACCTCAGAAACCCAAGGAAGGGTTGCTATGAGTTGGATCTGACTCAACTACAGGCAGTGAGTTTTTTTTTTTTTTTTTTTAACTGCTCTGTGGGACAATGATGTGGCAATCTGGTTCGGTAAAGATTATAGCCTTGGAAACTATGGGCAGTTCTGCTTTGCCCTATAGGGTCACTATGAGTTGAAAACGACTTGATGGCAATGGGTTTGGTTTTGCGTTTTATATATGTGCACATATATGTGCACATGTATTGTCATAATAAATTTATCCTCAGATAATAGCATCTCTTAGGGAATTTTACATCATAATCCCCAATCATTCCTCTTTTTTGTCATCTTTATCTTAATTTATGCTTTTCTATTCATCTGCTAGCCTAGAGAAGGGAAAAGGAAAATGTATATTCATATATATTATATACATTCACTGATTCATGAAAATGCCACCTGAACATTTGGTCCTGGATAAAAATAATTTTGTATTACAGACAGGGCAATCTACTTCTGTAGTGATACTGCCTTGGAAACCCCAGGAGGGGTCGCTATGAGTCGAGTCCAACTCAATGGTACATAACAACAACAACAACAGCAGTCAATTTTAATCTGTTAATTTGAGAATTCATCAAGCCATGCAAAAGTTCCAAAAAGTTAAGGATGGAAAATAACTAGATTGATTCAAGTTATGGTTAAATATGAAAGAACAATTCTTTATGATCTTCAATACACAAAACTATTAGAATTTTTTTTTACACATTGAGGAGTCTATTAGAATGTTTTTACACTTACATTAAAACATTTAACAAAATTTTCTGGCACTGTAATTAATTTTTATATTTAAATTTCCCATATCACAACATAATTCAGTTAAGGCCGAGGCAACAAAAAACAATGACTTTCATATTACTCAAAGGATTTTTTTTTAAATACCCTGACTCCATAACAGCTTATTCTGTTTCATAGAAAGCTCTGGATGGGGAGAGGTTGTCATTCTTCTTGCCTTTGGGAGAAACCACAACTTCCTTCGAGACCTTGATTTGGGAAGGTAAGATGGAGACCCCACCCAGAAAAAGAGAATGTCTGACCCTTTTCTAACTAGTGACATCATGAATACTGTTGTCCCAATTAAACTGTAGAAAGAAAATGCAAATGTCTATGTTGAGGACAAGCTTCAAGGGATGTTGAGGAATGGGAGGACATTACTGGTGAATGAATACACAAAGACTGATGCATGCTATTAATCACTTGTTATTGCTAGTATTCATGTTGTTGTTGTTATTTGCCGTCGAGTCAGCCCCGACTCATAGCGACCCCTCCTTGGGTTTCCGAGGCAGTATCACTACGGAAGTAGGATTACCCAACCTTCATTCCGAGGAGTGGCTGGTGGGTTTCAACCGCCAGCCTTCTGGTTAGCAGTCAAGTGCCTTAGGCACTATGCTACCAGAGCTCCTAGTACTCATAGGATCAGTGAAAAACCTTAATCTTATGATAAGTACATGTAAAAGCCCACAGATTTCAGAAACCATGACTGAAAAATAAGCTAGTGAAAGTCTGTGGATGTCTCTAAAAATTTAAAATGACAGTGAAAGAAATACAAAAATAATAAATCTAGAAATACTAAATCATGTAAAACTAAATTTACAGTACTCACTAGAGATGAGAACATAAACAACTGTAGTAAAAGTATCTTCTTCTTGTCTGTTACTTGCACTATTATGTAATCATGTAATGTTGATATTTTTAAATATACTACTGTTTTTAGTATTCCCTCTGTTGATCTTAGTTTGTGGAGCTTGATGTCCATATAGTGTAAGTCAGCTTTCTGTACATACTATGAATGTTTATTTTCATCATTGTCCATGGAAAGAGAGTAGATGCTCAAAGCAGGTATCAGGAGACTGCATAAAGAACAATTTGGCACAGACATTGTTGTTGTCTCTCACCTAATACATATTCTTGATTTAGGCTTTTTGACCTATCCTTTTTTTGTAAAGAAAGAGTAATGAAGCCTTTCTTGCATTTTTTGTCAAATTGTTTTGAGTTACAAATGCAAATATTGTACAGGAAAACCATGAATTGAAAGTAAGGAATGGCCATTAAAATGCAGTTTAGCAGAGTTAAAACCTCTTGCTGTTTTAAAGGTTGACGTCAATGAACTCATAGAACACTGATGGAATATTTCCTGCTCATAACCTAATTTAAAGTCAGTAATCAAGTCATTCTAACAGGCACTGTGATGTAATCTGAATATAAAAATTTCATGTTCCATGATTAATTACAGCATCTTATAAATGTCTATTCAATGTTATAAAACATTAAGTGGCCACTGAACCCAAGCAAAGTTTTGAAAGTTAATATTATGAGATAAATTTTCAGTGATAGTTGAATGTAAGGGAAAAAAAAAAAGGAGTTAAAATACTTTTAATAGCTTAATGGCTTGACTTCACTTATCTCCTTACTCAGCCACAAGATCTAAGACAAGCATACTCTATATAGTCTGTTTTGGAAATAGTCCAACGTACATGATTCATTTTGGGAGCTTCTTATCTCATAATTAGAAACGTTCCTTGACTGATTTAGTTCCTTATTCATCTGTATTTTCATAGTGAGACATTTCCTTGTTTCATTTCAGCCAAAGAAAACATATGAAGCACTATTACATACTGTATATTAAACACTTAGTACAGTGCCTAACATACAAGAAACATAATAAATAATAATTTTTGTTAAGTTATCAGCATTTTTAAAATGTTTCATGGTAGATACAATTTAATTAAATTGGTATAGAGATGATTACCTATTACTTTCTACAACTTCCCTCATAAGACCTAATATTCAGCTGATACATTAACATAATACAGAAGAAACTCTCTTATTTCTTAGATCACCCCATGCACAGAGCCATATAGATATTTCCATTCCTTGAAAATAAGAAGTATATCAATTTCTTGAGAAGTAATTAATTTAGAACAATTTACAGCAACTTTATGGAAGAGAAACTGGGAGGTTGAGTGAATTGCTCTACTCTTCAGAGAAGGAGAAAATAACTGATTAAAATTATGATCACAACTGAAACCTGCTTTGTGTATCACCATCCATTTTTGCATTTTAATCCTCCATTTTCCACAACCACTTTTTTCTTATGAAATCAGTTATGTAACATACCTTTAGCTATAATATTTGAAGGGAAAAAGTAGATGATTATTGCTTTCAATGAGGCACTCCCTGAATTCCTCTGCACCCTCCCATTGTAGCCACCCAGAACTCAGTGTGTATAAATCTGCCCCATCTTCACCTTTAAGACTGCGCACTAAAAACCTTTTGTTGTAGGCAGGGACCATGTCTGCTTACAGGATGATTGTATGTCTCATGAGACAGTATCATATCCCTCCCTGCAATTCCTTCAACTCCACACAAAAACACAAGTACACAAGGTTGTGCTGATTATGTGATGATATATTTGAACAATCCTTCATCCTGAAAAATAATAGAATATGACTATGTTATATTTCAGTCTCCTTGTTCTCAACCCTTATCTTGCTTCTGTGACCCCCATGGAGAATTCTATTTTCTTCCCGTTGGAGGATGTCAGGAAACAGTTTAACTCTCGCAGGAATTATCATAGACATGTCTATCCCTACCTACATGTATGCAAATGCTAATGTTTAGGAAGTAAAAGTAAAGATTTAAAAAACGATTAATCAAAAGACAAATATAATAAATGATACGTATCACAGAAAACTGTTTTCACAAATTGTGTATAACAAGAATTCAAGTGAAATCTATTATTGCAAATAATTATTTTACAACTCTTAACAGTAAAAAATATTCAAATTTTAATTTTTGTCTGAATCAGAGTAGTAATCAAAAGTAGCTAAAAAATTCATGTCATATTGTATTGATGTACTCAATTTTTCTCCTAATATTTTAAAATATGAAAAATAATAAATCTTAATAATTTCCTAGTTACACATAAGTTTAACTTGTTTCTATCAAAAGTAAACACAAGAAAATGGAAATCCAAAGGTATATATTAACAAGAACGAAAAACTGAATGCTGTCAACTCTGTTCCAACTCATCACGACCCTTCCTTGGGTTTTTGTGGCAGTATCACTACAGAAGTAGATTGCTCAGTCTTCCTCCCAAGAAGTGGCTGGTGGGTTTGAACTGGCAGCCTTCTGGGTAGCAGTCAAATGCTTTAGGCTCTATGCCATCAGAGCTCCTAAGGTATACATTAGGATAGTGAAATAACAGAATAAGGTACTGAATGTTTATTATCTGAAAGATGTAAAGAAAAGGAGGTGGGGTTCTGGCAAGATGGCGGACTAGGCAGAAGGACTGCACAGACCCTCTTCAACAAAGAAAAGGGAAACCAATTAACATAGAGACAGAAGATAATCTTGGACCCCTGAGCCTTGAAGGGAGGATATGGAAGTGGACCAAACCCCAACTAGCAGAAAATACCAAAACAGGAGACATACAGAGCTCCGCTCAGGCAGCGATCCTGACAGCACACACAGCTTGGAGATTCCCGAGTGCGGGTAGGACCTAAGAATTAACCTAAAAATAAGCCCTGTTAGCTAGGGACTGCACAGATGACTGCTCTGGTGGCTGGGGAATAAACAGAGAAGGTGAAGAGAAAGGTGGGCTGAGCTGTGGACTTTTGCCAGTCCAGAGGGTGCCACCATTTTGAAGGTTTAAAAGCGGCTTGACTATTTTGGATAGTTAAAGAGATAGTGCTCTCTCAGATTCCTGGTGCTTAAGAACATGTTCTGCTTTCCAACAATCCCAA
>NW_006922219.1:1352903-1354454 GCF_000298275.1 Orycteropus afer afer | reverse complement strand
AAAAAAAAAAGAAAGAAAGAAAGAAAAACTTCTTTGTTTTCATAATATGCTAAAATCATGCATAATTCTAAATGTGTATTTTGAATCCATAAAAATATTTACAGAATTTCCTATAGCAAGTTTAAATGCTCTGGTAAGAGCAATAAGTTCAACCTGTTGAGTTAAGGTTGTCTTAGGGTGAGGCTGATTTTGAAGGACTTTAGTTGAATTTTTGATAGTGTCACTAACTTGATAATGAGAATCAGGAGTGAGTTTCATGTAAAAGTTATCTACAATATTATATCAGGGTTAGTTAAAGCAACATCCTTTAAATCACTAGGGGAGTCAGAAAATGCTTGGTTGAGTCCAAAGAATAGTGAGAAGGGCAATTATCTTCATTTTCAAGGAGAAGGAATCATCAAGTTGATTCTAACTCAGTAACCCCCATTGTATTTCCAAGGCTGTAAACCTTTATGGAAGTTGATTGCCTGATCTTCCTCCCATGGAACAGTTGGTGGGTTTGAATCATTCATTTCTGGTTAGCAGCCAAATGTCATACTCACTACACCACCAGAGCTCCTTGCTGCTGGAAGAAGCACTTCATAATTGAGTCTCCTGGCAGATAAATGCTGAGTTAGAGCAGAATTGAGTAATACAGATATAATATGGGGGTACATACATGTTAAAAATGTTTCCCAGTACTACGTCTGCTTTATTTTCCACTAATTTTGCCATTTCAGCCAATCTCCTGAGGCATGGGGGATAGGCCCTGGCCATGGGATACAGCTTCAGGCCATAGTAAATCACAAACTTATTTTATATCCATGTTTCTGTGTAAGAAAATTTAATGTTTTACCAGAAATATTATGCACAAAAGTGTGAAATTTAAATGATAATTAAGGAATCCTAAAGCAAACATTTTAAGTAAAGCTTCCTTTAACTTAGTTATCACCTCTTGATTTTCTGGAGTGAGACAAAATGGATTAGGTATGGAGATTTTTAAATATTTGTATAAAATCTGTGCCATAAGAGAATAATTAAGAATCCAGGCTCTACAGTAACCATAAAATGCTAAAAACATCTTAATTATGTTCTTTGTTTCAGGCAGGGGAAATGCTGCAATAGTTCCTTTTCTTTTCCAGTCAAACTAAATGCCTTCTGCTTAGATTAAATAACCAAAATATTTAACATAAGACTGGGTTAATTGAATTTTTCCTTTGAAATTTTATGTCCATTAAAAGTAAAATATTTTAGCAAAATTATGCTGCCCTCTAAGCAAGACTACTGAGAGGTAGAACAGATAAGTAAGTCATTGAGATATTAAAACTGAGTTTGTTTGGAAATTGCACAGTTGGTCAATCTACATGTAAAACTTGAAAGAAATATGTTGATGGCATAAATAGACTACCAAGAATAATTCAAAACACACAAACAGCAGAAGAGAAGCCAGATGATTGGGACCTTCTAAAGATTAAATTTTTATGTGTTTCCAAAGACTTCTCCAAAAGAGTCAAAAGAGAACCTACAGATTGGGAAAAAATATTTGGTAATAACATATCTGACAAGGGACTT
>NW_006922219.1:1348607-1350963 GCF_000298275.1 Orycteropus afer afer | reverse complement strand
TAGGAATCCTTCAGGAAGAACAGACCAAGTAAGTTATTATTTTTTTTCCCCAAGTAAAAGCAAATTAATATTGACTCATGATATTGACCAAGATCCTAAAAAATGTTCGGCAAAGGTCTATGACTGTAAGCATGCTGCATCAAGGGGAAGAATTAAGGTAATAGATTAGAAACAAAAGAGTACTTAGGAATAGGAATAACAATGCAGTTTATTGTACTATGTCCTAAACAAGGTAGGAGCCTTCATCTTTTTTTTTTCTTTTTTAAACTGGGAGTGTAAGTGTTAAAAGGACTAGTCCAAGGAATGATTAGGTTTTAAAAAGAAAATCCTGTATTATAGGAGTTATTCCTTCCTTTATTTATATGGGTAATGGGGAATAATGGCCAAGGGCTTAGGGGTGTCCACTTGAATTTTAGTGGTGTTAGAGGGCATAAATCTACCAACATCTGTAGAAGTTATGACCCAACTAGTTTCCAGGATCTGAGAAATAACTTCAAGGGTAGTGAGTTTATCAAGCCAGAGTTTTTAAGAGGCATAGTGAGAGTGAGAATATAGCAGACAGACTCTTCCTTTTGAATGTTATTCATCCCTAAATTCTGATTCACAGATAGGATTAATAATATTTTCCCCTTTTCATTAAACTATAAAAGCAAATTGTATTTGATAAAATATTTCTTCCTATTAAATTAACAGAGGCTTCAGAACTTAGTAATACGAGCTGGAAATCCTCTATAGGGCCATGAGAGATAGACACAAGCTGAAAATGAAATAATATTTGTTCTTTATTGATAACTCACAAGAATTTAGAAGTCCTTGTACTCTAGGGCAGGAGCTTTTGTAGGCATGTGGGATTAATAACAGAGAGTATACCTCTTGAATCAGTAAAAACTACACAAGATTCTCCATTAATATAAATATTTGCTTTCCTTGAGGGTTTAGTGCTACTGTAGGAAAAGTATGTATCTTTTCCCCAGAGCCATTTCATCCTGAATCAAGGGATGGAGGAGCGATTGACGCAAAAACCTTCTGTTTATTCTTTAACTTAAAGCATTCACTTTTCCAAAGGCCAGGTTTTTTACATTAGTTCCAGACATCAGTTTTTTGTTCATTGGAGGGTTTAAAACTCTTTTCCTGAGTGGACCCTTGAATCTGCTGTAATAGAAGTGCCTATAATATATTTAATTTCTTGTCTGATCAGTCTGCTTTGTTTGTAAAGTTTGGGCAAGCTTGTGAGCTAAATTAGTTAAATCATCAGTGAAAGTAGCTCTCCAATCTAAACGATGTTTTTTAACAAAGGCTGAAATTTCAGGTTTGAGGACAAAAATAAATATTTCACTAAACACTCCTTTCTTTCTTTCCTCTGAATGGTTCAGCACAGTATGTTCCAAAATCATATGGAATAACAGGGATTGACAATCATAAATGTTTTCATCTTTGCCTTGTATAAAAAAATGTATTGTTATCCAATCTATTTTTTGGGGAAAAAGTTTAAAGATTTCTTCTTATATACCATTGTGCTTAGTTTGGGCTTCTCTAAAAAGGGTGTTTGCTGTTTTGGTTACATTCAGAGCTAAGTCATCTTGGGGATTTTTCCATGTAACCTGTTTTAACCATGATTTGTCTTCCCCAGAGCCAACTAGCATATGGATTAATTGGCACAAATCAGCCAGGCCAGGCTGATCTGCACGAATAAGAACCTTGAATTCTTTAGCAAATCTATGAGGGTCTTCACATAAGTCTGAGAAATCTTTACCAGTGCTATGCAACTTAATCTTCACCCAGGAATGAAAGAAAAAACAGCATTCCCTGGATTTTTTTTTCCCAGATTCTGAAGTTTTCATTTTAAAAACATTTCAGGAATAGAGTTACTGAATTGATTGTGAATCATAGTGACTTTATAAGACAAAATGGGGTTTCCATAGAGTTTCTAATGCTGTAAATCTTTATGGAAACAGACTGCTTCATCTTTCACCCATGGAGTGGCTGATGAGGTCTAACCACCACCTTCTCAGTAGCAACTGAATGCCTTAACCACTGCACCACCAGAGCTCTCTTTTTTTAAGAATGTTGTTGTTGTTGTTAAGTGCCGTCGAGTCATTTCCGACTCATAGCAACCCCATGCACAGCAGAACGAAACACTGCCCGGTCCTGCGCCAGCCCCACAATCCCTGCTATACTTGAGCCCATCATCGCAGCCACTGTGTTAGTCCATCTCGTTGAAGGCCTCCCCCTCTTTCGTCGACCCTCCACCCCACCAAGCATGACATCCCTCCCCAGGGAATGGTCCCTTCTTACAACATGACCAAAATAGATGAGACAAAGTCTGGCCATTCTTGCTTCCAAGGAGCATTCTGGC